>NW_027278658.1:0-152621 GCF_030028105.1 Mobula birostris | reverse complement strand
GTGCGTGAAAACACAATGATATAGGGGTAGGTATGGGAGGTGCGTGTAAACACAGTGATATAGGGGAAGGCATGAGAGGTGCACGAAAACATAGCAATTTGGGGGAAGTTATGAGAGGTTCGTGAAAACATCACAATATATGGGAAGCTATGAGAAGTGCGCGATAACACGGCAAAAACTGGGAAGCTATGGGAGGTGCGGGAAACACAGCGATATAGGGGAAGGTATGAGAGGTGTGCAAAAACACATCAATATAGTGGAAGGTATGAGAGGTGCGCGAAAACACAACAATATAGGGGAAGGTATGCGAGGTGTGTGAAAACACAGCATTATAGGGGAAGCTATGAGAGGTGCGCGAAAACACAGTGATATAGGCGAAGCTATGAGATGGGAGCGTTAACAGCAATATATGGGAAAGTATGAGAGATGCACGAAAACACAGCGATATAGGGGAAGCTACGGGACGTGTGCGAAAACACAGCGATAAAGGGGAAGGTATAAGAGGTGTGCGAAAACACAGCCATATTGGGGAAGCTATGGAGGTGCGCGAAAACACAGCGATAATGGGAACGTATGGGAGGTGCGCGAAAACATGGCAATAGAGGGGAAGCTCTGAGGCGTGCGCGAAAACACAGCAATATAGGGGAAGCTATGGGATGTGTGTGAAAACACAGCAATACAGGGGAAGCTGTGGGAGGTGCAAGAAAACTCAGCAATATATGGGAAGGTATGGGACGTAAATGAAAACACAGTGATATAGGGGTAGGTATGCAAGAAGCGTGAAAACACAGTGATATATGGGGAGCTATGGGAGGAGCGCAAAAACACAGCGATGTAGGGGAAGCTATGGGAGGTGTGTGAAAGCAGAGCGATATAGGGGAAGTGATTGGAGGTTCACGAGAGCACAGCGACATACGAGAAGTTATGGTAAATGCATGAAAACACAGCCATACGGGGAAGGTACGAGATGTGCGCGAAAACACAGCGATTTGGTGGAAGCTATGAGAGGTGAGCGAAAACATCGCAATATATGGGAAGCTATGAGAGGTGCGCGAAAACAGGGCGAAAAATGGGAAGCTATGGGAGGTGCATGAAAACGCAGCGATATTGGGGAAGGTGTGAGATGTGCGTGAAAACACAACGATATAGGGTAACGTATCAGAGGTGCACAAAACTACAGCGATGTAGGGGAAGCTATGAGTGGTGCGCGAAAACAGAGCGATATAGGGGACGCTATGTGAGGTGCGTGAAAACACAGCGCGCTAGGGCAAGCCATGAGAGGTGTGTGAAAGCATCGCCATATATGGCAAGCTATGAGAGGTGTGCGAAAACAGCGATGTAGCGGTAGCAATGGGAGGTATGCGAAAACACAGCAATATAGGGGAAGCTATGAAAGCTGCTTGATAACAGCGATATAGGGGAAGGCATGACAGGTGCGTGTAAACACAGTGACATAGGGGTAGGTATGAGAGGTGCAAGAAAACACAGCAATAGATAGGAAGGTATGGGACGTGCGTGAAAACAGAGTGATATAGGGGTAGGTATGCGAGGTGCGTGTAAACACAGTGATATAGGGGAAGGCATGAGAGGTGCACGAAAACATAGCGATTTGGGGGAAGTTATGAGAAGTGCGTGAAAACATCGCAATATATGGGAAGCTATGAGAAGTGCGCGATAACACGGCGAAAACTGGGAAGCTATAGGAGGTGTGGGAAGCACAGTGATGTAGGGGAAGTGATATGAGAGGTGTGCGAAAACACATCAATATAGTGGAAGGTATGAGAGGTGCGCGAATACACAACAATGTAGGGGAAGGTATGCGAGGTGCGCGAAAACACAGCGATATATGGGAAGCTATGAGAAGTGCGCGAAAACACATTGATACGGGGGAAGATACGAGAGGTGCGCGAATCACATCGAAACAGTGGAATGTATGAGAGGTGCGCAAAGACACAACGATATAGGGGAAGGTATGCGAGGTGCGTGAAAACAAAGCAATATAGGGGAAGCTATGAGAGGTGCGTGAAAACACAGTGATATAGAGGATGCTATGAGAGGTCTGCGAAAACACGGTGAAATAGGGGAAGCTATGAGAGGGGAGTGTTAACAGCAATATATGGGAAAGTATGAGAGGTGCACGTAAACACAGCGATATAGGGGAAGCTATGGGAGGTGTGTGAAAACACAGCGATAAAGAGGAAGGTATAAGAAGTGTGCGAAAACACAGCCATATTGGGGAAGCTATGGGAGGTGCGCAAAAACACAGCGATAATGGGAAGGTTTGGGAGGTGCACGAAAACATGGCAATATAGGGGAAGCTCTGAGACGTGCGCGAAAACACAGCGATATAGGGGAAGCTATGGGAGGTGTGCGAAAACACAGCAATACAGGGGAAGCTGTATTGAGGTACAAGAAAACTCAGCAATATATGGGAAGGTATGGGACGTGCATGAAAACAGTGATATAGGAGTAGGTATGCGAGGAGCGTGAAAACACAGTGATATATGGGGAGTTATGGGAGGTGCGCTAAAACAGCGATTTTGGGAAAGGTATGAGAGGTGCGAGAAAACACAGCTATATAGCGGAATCTATGAGAGGTGCGCGAAAACACATCGATATAGGGGAAGGTATGCGAGTTGTTCGAAAACACAGCGATATAGAGGAAGGCATGGGACGTGCAGGAAAACACAGCCATATAGGGGAAGGTATGATAGGCATGCGAAAACACAGCGATATTTAGGAAGCTATGGGAGGTGCGTGAAAAGATGGTGAAATAGGGAAAGGTATGAGAACTGCGCAAAAACGCAGCGATGTAGGGGAAGATATGAGAGGTGCGCGAAAACACAGCGATATAGCGGAAGGTATGAGAGGTGCGTGAAAGCACAGCGATATATGGGAAGCTATGGGAGATATGCGATAACACAGCAATATAGGGGAAGCTATGAAAGCTGCTTGATAACACGGTGATATAGGGGAAGGTTTCGGAGGTGAGCGAAAACACAATGATATAGGGGAAGTTACGCGAGGTAAGCGAAAACACAGTGATATAGGGGAAGCTATGAGAGGTCTGCGATATCACGGTGAAATAGGGGCAGGTATGAGAGATGTACAAAAACACATCCATACAGTCGTAGGTATGAGAGGTGCGCGAAAACACAATGATATAGGGGAAGGTATGTGAGGCAAGCGAAAACACAGCGATATAGGGGAAGCCATGAGAGGTGCGCGAAAACACAGCGATATAGGGGAAGGTATGTGAGGTGCGCAAAAAACACAACGATATAGGGGAAGGTATGTAAGGTGTGGAAAAACACAGCGATATAAGAGAAGCTAAAGGAGGTGCGTCAAAACACGGCGATATAAGAGAAAGTATGAGTGATGCGTGAAAACACAGCGATGCAGGGGAAGGTATGAGTGGTGCGCGAAAACACAGCGATATATGGGAAACCATGGGAGGTGCACGACAACAGAGCGATATGGGGGAAGTTATCAGTGGTGCGAGAAAACACAGCGATCTAGGGGAAACCATGAGCGGTGTGTGAAAACATCGCCATATATGGCAAGCCATGAGAGGTGTGCAAAAACAGCGATATAGCGGTAGCAATGGGAGGCATGCGAAAACACAGCAATATAGGGGAAGCTATGAAAGCTGCTTGATAACACAGCGATGTAGTGGAAGGCATGAGAGGTGCACGAAAACACATCGATACAGTGGTAGGTATGAGAGGTGCGCGAAAACACAATGATATAGGAGAAGGTATGCGAGGTGTGCGAAAACACAGCGATATAGGGGAAGCAATGCGTGAACACAAGGCGATATACGTGAATGTATGAGAAGTGCTTGAAAACATGTCGATATAGGTGAAGTGATGAGACATGCGCGAAAATGCAGTGATATAGGGGATGGTATGAGAGATGCGTGAAAACACAGTGAAATAGGGTAGGTATGCTAGGTGAATGTAAACACAGTGTTTATTGGGGAAGGTATGAGAGGTGCGCGAAAACACAGCAATACAGAGGAAGCTGTGGGAGGTGCAAGAAAACACAGCAATATATAGGAAGGTATGGGACGTGCGTGAAAACACAGTGATATAGGGGTAGGTATGCGAGGTGCCTGTAAACACAGTGATATAGGGGAAGGCATGAGAGGTGCACGAAAACATAACAATTTGGGGGAAGTTATGAGAGGTGCGTGAAAACATCGCAATATATGGGAAGCAATGAGAAGTGCGCGATAACACGGCAAAAACTGGGAAGCTATGGGAGGTGCGGGAAACACAGCGATATAGGGGAAGGTATGAGAGGTGTGCGAAAACACATCAATATAGTGGAAGGTATGAGAGGTGCGCGAAAACACAACAATATAGGGGAAGGTATGCGAGGTGTGTGAAAACACAGCAATATAGGGGTAGCTATGAGAGGTGCGCGAAAACACAGTGATATAGGAGAAGCTATGAGATGGGAGCGTTAACAGCAATATATGGGAAAGTATGAGAGGTGCACGAAAACACAGCGATATAGGGGAAGCTACGGGACGTGTGCGAAAACACAGCGATAAAGGGGAAGGTATAAGAGGTGTGCGAAAACACAGCCATATTGGGGAAGCTATGGGAGTTGCGCAAAAACACAGCGATAATGGGAACGTATGGGAGGTGCGCGAAAACATGGCAATATAGGGGAAGCTCTGAGACGTGCACGAAAACACAGCAATACAGGGGAAGCTGTGGGAGGTGCAAGAAAACTCACCAATATATGGGAAGGTATGGGATGTAAATAAAAACAGTGATATAGGGGTAGGTATGCAAGGAGCGTGAAAACACAGTGATATATGGGGAGCTATGGGAGGTGCGCAAAAACACAGCGATATAGGGGAAGCTATGGGAGGTGTGCGAAAACACAGCAATACAGGGGAAGCTGTGGGAGGTGCAAGAAAACTCAGCAAAATATGGGAAGGTATGGGACGTAAAGGAAAACACAGTGATATCGGGGTAGGTATGCAAGGAGCGTGAAAACACAGTAATATATGGGGAGCTACGGGAGGTGCGCAAAAACACAGCGATGTAGGGGAAGCTATGGGAGGTGTGTGAAAGCAGAGCGATATAGGGGAAGTGATTGGAGGTTCACGAGAGCACAGCGACATACGAGAAGTTATGGTAAATGCATGAAAACACAGCCATACAGGGAAGGTACGAGATGTGCGCAAAAACACAGCAATTTGGTGGAAGCTATGAGAGGTGAGAAATAACATCGCAATATATGGGAAGCTATGAGAGGTGCGCGAAAACAGGGCGAAAAATGGGAAGCTATGGGAGGTGCATGAAAACGCAGCGATATCGGGGAAGGTGTGAGATGTGCGTGAAAACACAATGATATAGGGTAACGTATCAGAAATGCACAAAACCACAGCGATGTAGGGGAAGGTATGAGTGGTGCGCGAAAACACAGCGATATATGGGAAGCCATGGGAGGTGCACGACAACAGAGCGATATAGGGGACGCTATGTGAGGTGCGTGAAAACACAGCGATCTAGGGCAAGCCATGAGCGGTGTGTGAAAACATCACCATACATGGCAAGCTATGAGAGGTGTGCAAAAACAGCGATATAGCGGTAGCAATGGGAGGTATGCAAAAACACAGCAATATACAGAAAGCTATGAAAGCCGCTTGATAACACAGCGATATAGTGGAAGGCATGACAGGTGCGTGAAAACACAGTGACATAGGGGTAGGTATGCTGGGTGCATGTAAACACAGTGATATAGGGGAAGGTATGAGAGGTGTGCGAAAACACAGCAAAACAGGGGAAGCTGTGGGAGGTGCAAGAAAACACAGCAATATATAGGAAGGTATGGGACGTGCGTGAAAACAGTGATATAGCGGTAGGTATGCGAGGTGCGTGTAAACACAGTGATATAGGGGAAGGCATGAGAGGTGCACGAAAACATAGCGATTTAGGAGAAGTTATGAGAAGTGCGTGAAAACATCGCAATATATGGGAAGCTATGAAAAGTGCGCGAAAACACATTGATACAGGGGAAGATACGAGACGTGTGCGAAACACATCGAAACAGTGGAATGTATGAGAGGTGCGCAAAAACACAACGATATAAGGGAAGGTATGCGAGGTGCGTGAAAACAAAGCAATATAGGGGAAGCTATGAGAGGTGCGCGAAAACACATTGATATAGAGGATGCTATGAGAGGTCTCTGAAAACACGGTGATATAGGGGAAGCTATGAGAGGGGAGTGTTAACAGCAATATATGGGAAAGTATGAGAGGTGCACGTAAACACAGCGATATAGGGGAAGCTATGGGAGGTGTGCGAAAACACAGCGATAAGGAGGAAGGTATGGGAGGTGCGCGAAAACATGGCAATACAGGGGAAGCTGTGGGAGGTGCAAGAAAGCTCAGCAATATATGGGAAGGTATGGGACGTACATGAAGACACAGTGATATAGGGGTAGGTATGCGAGGAGCGTGAAAACACAGCTATATAGCGGTAGGTATGAGAAGTGCGCGAAAACACAATGATATAGGGGAAGGTATGCGAGGCAAGCGAAAACACAGTGATATAGGGGAAGCTATGAGAGGTGAGCAAAAACACAACTATATAGGGGAAGGTATTTGAGGTGTGTGAAAACACAGCGATATAGGGGAAGCTATGAGAGGTGCAGAAAAACACAGCGATATAGGAGAAGCTATGGGAGGTGCGTCAAAACACGGCGATATAGGAGAAAGTATGAGAGATGCGTGAAAACACACCGATGCAGGGGAAGGTATTAGTGGTGCGTGAAAGCACAGCGATATATGGGAAACCATGGGAGGTGCACGACAACAGAGCGATGTGAGGGAAGTTATCAGTGGTGCGAGAAAATACAACGATATCGGGGAAGCTATGAGAGGTGCGTGAAAACATGGTGATATAGGGGAAGCTATGAGAGGGGAGCATTAACAGCAATATATGGGAAAGTATGAGAGGTGCATGAAAACACAGCGATACATGGGAAGCTATAGGAGGTATGCGAAAACACAGCCATATTGGGGAAGCTATGGGAGGTGGGCAAAAACACAGCGATAATGGGAAGGTATGGGAGGTGCAAGAAAACTCAGCAATATATGGGAAGGTATGGGACGTGCATGAAAGCACAGTGAAATAGGGGTAGGTATGTGAGGAGCGTGAAAACACAGTGATATATGGGGAGCTATGGGAGGTGCGCTAAAACAGAGCGATTTTTGGTAAGGTATGAGAGGTGCCAGAAAACACAGCGATATAGGGGAAGCTATGAGAGGTGTGCAAAAACACAATGATATAGGGGAAGGTATGGGAGGTGCAAGAAAACTCAGCAATATATGGGAAGGTATGGGACGTGCATGAAAGCACAGTGAAATAGGGGTAGGTATGTGAGGAGCGTGAAAACACAGTGATATATGGGGAGCTATGGGAGGTGCGCTAAAACAGAGCGATTTTTGGTAAGGTATGAGAGGTGCCAGAAAACACAGCGATATAGGGGAAGGTATGCAAGTTGTTTGAAAACACAGCGATATAGAGGAAGCTATGGGACGTGCAGGAAAACACAGCCATATAGGGGAAGGTATGATGGACATGCGAAAACAAAGCGATATTTAGGAAGCTATGGGAGGTGCGTGAAAACATGGTGAAATAGGGGAAGGTATGAGAGCTGCGAAAAAACGCAGCGATGTAGGGGAAGATATGAGAGGTGCGCGAAAACACAGCGATATAGCGGAAGGTATGCGAGGTGCGTGAAAACACAGCAATATAGGGGAAGTTATGAGAGGTGCGCGAAAACACAGTGATATAGGAGAAGCTATGAGAGGGGAGTGTTAACAGCAATATATGGTAAAGTATGAGATGTGCACGAAAACACAGCGATATAGGGGAAGCTACGGAACGTGTGCGAAAACATAGCGATATAGGGAAAGCTATGAGAGGTGCGAGAAAACACAGCGATATAGGGGAAGCTACGGGAGGTGCGCGAAATCACAGCGATATCGGGGAAGCTATGGGAAGTGGGTGAAAGCACAGCGATAATGGGAAGGTTTGGGAGGTGGGCGAAAACACAGCCATATTGGGGAAGCTATGGGAGGTGCGCGAAAACAGCGATATAGGGAAAGCTATGAGAGGTGCGAGAAAACACAGCGATATAGGGAAAGCTATGAGAGGTGCGAGAAAACACAGCGATATAGGGGAAGCTACGGGAGGTGCGCGAAATCACAGCGATATCGGGGAAGCTATGGGAAGTGGGTGAAAGCACAGCGATAATGGGAAGGTTTGGGAGGTGGGCGAAAACACAGCCATATTGGGGAAGCTATGGGAGGTGCGCGAAAACACAGCGATAATGGGAAGGTTTGGGAGGTGCGCGAAAACATGGCAATATAGGGGAAGCTCTGAGACGTGCGCGAAAACACAGCGATATAGGGGAAGCTATGGGAGGTGTGCGAAAACACAGCAATACAGGGGAAGCTGTATTGAGGTACAAGAAAACTCAGCAATATATGGGAAGGTATGGGACGTGCATGAAAACAGTGATATAGGGGTAGGTATGCGAGGAACGTGAAAACACAGTGATATATGGGGAGCTATGAGAGGTGCGCGAAAACACATCGATTTAGGGGAAGGTATGTGAGTTGTTCGAAAACACAGCGATATAGAGGAAGCTATGGGACGTGCAGGAAAACACAGCCATATAGGGGAAGGTATGATAGGCATGTGAAAACACAGCGATATTTAGGAAGCTATGGGAGGTGCGTGAAAAGATGGTGAAATAGGGGAAGGTATGAGAGCTGCGCAAAAATGCAGCGATGTAGGGGAAGATATGAGAGGTGCGCGAAAACACAGCGATATAGCGGAAGGTATGAGAGGTGCATGAAAACACAGCGATATATGGGAAGCTATGGGAGATATGCGAAAACACAACAATATAGGGGAAGCTATGAAAGCTGCTTGATAACACAGCGATATAGGGGAATGTACGCGAGGTAAGCGAAAACACAGTGATATAGGGGAAGCTATGAGAGGTCTGCGAAAACACGGTGATATAGGGGCAGGTATGAGAGATGTGCAAAAACACATCCATACAGTGGTAAGTATGAGAGGTGCGTGAAAACACAATGATATAGGGGAAGGTATGCGAGGCAAGCGAAAACACAGCGATATAGGGGAAGCCATGAGAGGTGCGCGAAAACACAGTGATATAGGGGAAGCTATGAGAGGTGCGCAAAAACACAGCGATATAGGTGAAGCTATGAGAGGTGCGTCAAAACACGGCGATATAATAGAAAGTATGAGAGATGCTTGAAAACACAGCGATGCAGGGGAAGGTATTAGTGGTGCGCGAAAGCACAGCGATATATGGGAAGCCATGGGAGGTGCGCGAAAACATGGCAATATAGGGGAAGCTCTGAGACGTGCGCGAAAACACAGCAATATAGTGGAAGCTATGAGATGTGCGCGAAAACACAGCAATACAGGGGAAGCTGTGGGATGTGCAAGAAAACTCAGCAATATATGGGAAGGTATGGGACGTGCATGAAAACACAGTGATATAGGAGTAGGTATGCGAGGAGCATGAAAACACAGTGATATATGGGGAGCTATGGGAGGTGCGCTAAAACAGAGCGATTTTGGGAAAGGTATGAGAGGTGCGAGAAAACACAGCTATATAGGGGAATCTATGAGAGGTGCGCGAAAACACATCGATATAGGGGAAGGTATGCGAGTTGTTCGAAAACACAGCGATATAGAGGAAGCTATGGGACGTGCAGGAAAACACAGCCATATAGGGGAAGGTATGATAGGCATGCGAAAACACAGCGATATTTAGGAAGCTATGGGAGGTGCGTGAAAAGATGGTGAAATAGGGGAAGGTATGAGAGGTGTGCCAAAACACAGCGATATATGGGAAGCTATGGGAGGTATGCGAAAACACAGCAATATAGGGGAAGCTATGAAAGTTGCTTGATAACACAGCGATATAGGGGAAGGTTTCAGAGGTGCGCGAAAACACAATGATATAGGGGAAGGTACACGAGGTAAGTGAAAACACAGTGATATAAGGGAAGCTATGAGAGGTCTGCGAAAACACGGTGATATAGGGGCAGGTATGACAGATGTGCAAAAACACATCCATACAGTGGTAGGTATGAGAGGTTCGCGAAAACACAATGATATAGGGGAAGGAATGCGAGGCAAGCGAAAACACAGCGATATATGGGAAGCCATGGGAGGTGCACGACAACAGAGCGATATGGGGGAAGTTATCAGTGGTGCGAGAAAACACAGCGATATAGGGGAGGTATGGGAGGTGCGCAAAAACATTGCGATATAGGGGACGCTATGTGAGGTGCGTGAAAACACAGCGATCTAGGGGAAGCTATGAGAGGTTTGCGAAAAAATCGCCATACATGGCAAGCTATGAGAGGTGTGTGAAGACAGCGATATAGCGGAAGCTATGGGAGGTATGCGAAAACACAGCAATATAGGGGAAGCTATGAAAGCTGCTTGATCACACAGCGATATAGGGGAAGATATGGGAGGTGTGCGAAAACACCGCAATACAGGGGAAGCTGTGGGAGGTGCAAGAAAACTCAGCAATATATGGGAAGGTATGGGACGTGCATGAAAACACAGTGATATAGGGGTAGGTATGTGAGGAGCGTGAAAACACAGTGATATATGGAGAGCTATGGGAGGTGCGCTAAAACAGAGCGCTTTTTGGTAAGGTATGAGAGGTGCGAGAAAACACAGCGATATAGGGGAAGCTATGAGAGGTGTGCAAAAACACAATGATATAGAGGAAGGTATGTGAGTTGTTTGAAAACACAGCGATATAGAGGAAGGCATGGGACGTGCAGGAAAACACAGCCATATAGGGGAAGGTATGATAGGCATGCGAAAACACAGCGATATTTAGGAAGCTATGGGAGGTGCGTGAAAGATGGTGAAATAGGGGAAGGTATGAGAGCTGCGCGAAAACACAGCGATATAGCGGAAGGTATGCGAGGTGCGTGAAAACACAACAATATAGGGGAAGTTATGAGAGGTGCGCGAAAACACAGTGATATAGGAGAAGCTATGAGAGGGGAGTGTTAACAGCAATATATGGTAAAGTATGAGATGTGCACGAAAACACAGCGATATAGGGGAAGCTACGGGACGTGTGCGAAAACATAGCGATATAGGGAAAGCTATGAGAGGTGCGAGAAAACACAGCGATATAGGGGAAGCTACGGGAGGTGCGCGAAATCACAGCGATATCGGGGAAGCTATGGGAAGTGGGTGAAAGCACAGCGATAATGGGAAGGTTTGGGAGGTGGGCGAAAACACAGCCATATTGGGGAAGCTATGGGAGGTGCGCGAAAACACAGCGATAATGGGAAGGTTTGGGAGGTGCGCGAAAACATGGCAATATAGGGGAAGCTCTGAGACGTGCGCGAAAACACAGCGATATAGGGGAAGCTATGGGAGGTGTGCGAAAACACAGCAATACAGGGGAAGCTGTATTGAGGTACAAGAAAACTCAGCAATATATGGGAAGGTATGGGACGTGCATGAAAACAGTGATATAGGGGTAGGTATGCGAGGAACGTGAAAACACAGTGATATATGGGGAGCTATGGGAGGTGCGCTAAAACAGAATGATTCTGGGGAAGGTATGAGAGGTGCAAGAAAACACAGATATATAGGGGAATCTATGAGAGGTGCGCGAAAACACATCGATTTAGGGGAAGGTATGTGAGTTGTTCGAAAACACAGCGATATAGAGGAAGCTATGGGACGTGCAGGAAAACACAGCCATATAGGGGAAGGTATGATAGGCATGTGAAAACACAGCGATATTTAGGAAGCTATGGGAGGTGCGTGAAAAGATGGTGAAATAGGGGAAGGTATGAGAGCTGCGCAAAAATGCAGCGATGTAGGGGAAGATATGAGAGGTGCGCGAAAACACAGCGATATAGCGGAAGGTATGAGAGGTGCATGAAAACACAGCGATATATGGGAAGCTATGGGAGATATGCGAAAACACAACAATATAGGGGAAGCTATGAAAGCTGCTTGATAACACAGCGATATAGGGGAATGTACGCGAGGTAAGCGAAAACACAGTGATATAGGGGAAGCTATGAGAGGTCTGCGAAAACACGGTGATATAGGGGCAGGTATGAGAGATGTGCAAAAACACATCCATACAGTGGTAAGTATGAGAGGTGCGTGAAAACACAATGATATAGGGGAAGGTATGCGAGACAAGCGAAAGCACAGCGATATAGGGGAAGCCATGAGAGGTGCGCGAAAACACAGTGATATAGGGGAAGCTATGAGAGGTGCGCAAAAACACAGCGATATAGGTGAAGCTATGGGAGGTGCGTCAAAACACGGCGATATAATAGAAAGTATGAGAGATGCTTGAAAACACAGCGATGCAGGGGAAGGTATTAGTGGTGCGCGAAAGCACAGCGATATATGGGAAGCCATGGGAGGTGCGCGAAAACATGGCAATATAGGGGAAGATATGGGAGGTGTGCGAAAACACAGCAATACAGAGGAAGCTGTGGGATGTGCAAGAAAACTCAGCAATATATGGGAAGGTATGGGACGTGCATGAAAACACAGTGATATAGGAGTAGGTATGCGAGGAGCGTGAAAACACAGTGATATATGGGGAGTTATGGGAGGTGCGCTAAAACAGAGCGATTTTGGGGAAGGTATGAGAGGTGCGAGAAAACACAGCTATATAGGGGAATCTATGAGAGGTGCGCGAAAACACATCGATATAGGGGAAGGTATGCGAGTTGTTCGAAAACACAGCGATATAGAGGAAGCTATGGGACGTGCAGGAAAACACAGCCATATAGGGGAAGGTATGATAGGCATGCGAAAACACAGCGATATTTAGGAAGCTATGGGAGGTGCGTGAAAAGATGGTGAAATAGGGGAAAGTATGAGAGGTGCGCGAAAACACAGCGATATATGGGAAGCTATGGGAGATATGCGAAAACACAGCAATATAGGGGAAGCTATGAAAGTTGCTTGATAACACAGCGATATAGGGGAAGGTTTCAGAGGTGCGCGAAAACACAATGATATAGGGGAAGGTACACGAGGTAAGTGAAAACACAGTGATATAAGGGAAGCTATGAGAGGTCTGCGAAAACACGGTGATATAGGGGCAGGTATGAGAGATGTGCAAAAACACATCCATACAGTGGTAGGTATGAGAGGTTCGCGAAAACACAATGATATAGGGGAAGGAATGCGAGGCAAGCGAAAACACAGCGATATATGGGAAGCCATGGGAGGTGCACGACAACAGAGCGATATGGGGGAAGTTATCAGTGGTGCGAGAAAACACAGCGATATAGGGGAGCTATGGGAGGTGCGCGAAAACATTGCGATATAGGGGACGCTATGTGAGGTGCGTGAAAACACAGCGATCTAGGGGAAGCTATGAGAGGTTTGCGAAAAAATCGCCATATATGGCAAGCTATGAGAGGTGTGTGAAGACAGCGATATAGCAGAAGCTATGGGAGGTATGCGAAAACACAGCAATATAGGGGAAGCTATGAAAGCTGCTTGATCACACAGCGATATAGGGGAAGATATGGGAGGTGTGCGAAAACACCGCAATACAGGGGAAGCTGTGGGAGGTGCAAGAAAACTCAGCAATATATGGGAAGGTATGGGACGTGCATGAAAACACAGTGATATAGGGGTAGGTATGTGAGGAGCGTGAAAACACAGTGATATATGGGGAGCTATGGGAGGTGCGCTAAAACAGAGCGCTTTTTGGTAAGGTATGAGAGGTGCGAGAAAACACAGTGATATAGGGGAAGTTATGAGAGGTGCGCGAAAACACAGTGATATAGGGGAAGCTATGATGGGGAGCGTTAACAGCAATATATGGTAAAGTATGAGAGGTGCACGAAAACACAGCGATATATGGGAAGCTATGGGAGATATGCGAAAACACAGCAATATAGGGGAAGCTATGAAAGCTGCTTTATAACACAGCGATATAGGGGAAGGTTTCAGAGGTGCGCGAAAACACAATGATATAGGGGAAGGTACGCGAGGTAAGCGAAAACACAGTGATATTGGAGAAGCTATGAGAGGTCTGCGAAAACACGGTGATATAGGGGCAGGTATGAGAGATGTGCCAGAACACATCCATACAGTGGTAGGTATGAGAGGTTCGCGAAAACACAATGATATAGGGGAAGGTATGCGAGGCAAGCGAAAACACAGCAATATAGGGGAAGCCATGAGAGGTGCGCGATAACACAGTGATATAGGGGAAGCTATGAGAGGTGTGAAAAACACAGCGATATAGGTGAAGCTATGAGAGGTGCGTCAAAACACGGCGATATAAGAGAAAGTATGAGAGATGCGTGAAAACACAGCAATGCAGGGGAAGGTACGAGTGGTGCGCGAAAACACAGCGATATATGGGAAGCCGTGGGAGGTGCACGACAACAGAGCGATATGGGGGAAGTTATCAGTGGTGCGAGAAAAGACAGCGAAATAGGGGAGCTATGGGAGGTGCGCGAAAACATTGCGATATAGGGGACGCTATGTGAGGTGAGTGAAAACACAGCGATCTAGGGGAAGCTATGATAGGTTTGCGAAAAAATCGCCATATATGGCAAGCTATGAGAGGTGTGTGAAGACAGCGATATAGCGGAAGCTATCGGAGGTATGTGAAAACACAGCAATATAGGGGAAGCTATGAAAGCTGCTTGATCACACAGCGATATAGGGGAAGATATGGGAGGTGTGCGAAAACACAGCGATATAGGGGAAGGTATGAGAGGTGCGCGAAATCACAGTGATATAGGGGAAGGTATGAGAGGTGCGCGAAAACACGGCGATATAGGGGAAGTTATGGAAGGTGCGGGAAAACACGGCGATATAGGAGAATTTATGAGAGGTGTGCGAAAACACAGCAATGTAGGGGAAGCTATGCCAGGTGCACAAAAACATGGTGATATAAAGGAAGCTATGGGAGCTGCATGAAAGCACTGCGATATAGGAGAATGTATCAGTGGTGAGCGAAAACACAACGATGTAGGGGAAGCTATATGTGGTCCGTGAAAACACAGCGTTTACAGGAAGCTATGGGAAGTGTGCTAAAACACGGTGATACAGGAGAAGCTATGAGAGGATCGCTTAAACACAGCCATATTGGGGAAGGTATGGGAGGTGTGCGAAAACCCAACGATAAGGGGAAGGTATGGGAAGTGCGTGAAAACACAGCACTATAGTGGAATATATGTGACGTGCGCGAGAACATGGCGATATAGGGGAAGATATGTGAGGCGCGCGAAAACAGCAATATATGGGAATTATGGGACGTGTACGAAAACACAGCGATATAATGGAAGGTATGGGAGGTACGCGACAACATAGCAATATAGGGGAAGCTATGAGAGCTGATTGATAACCAGGCGATATAGGGGAAGGTATGAGAGGTGCTCGAAAACACAACGATATACTGGAAGCTATGGGAGGTGCATGAAAATAGAGCGATATAGGGGAAGTTCTGAGAGTTGCGTGAAACATGCAGATATAGGGGATGCTATGAGAGGTGTGTGAAAACACGGCGATATAGGGGAAGGCATGCGAAGTGCACGAAAACACAGCGATATAGGGGACGGTATGAGAGGCGCGTGAAAACACGGCAATACAGGTGAAGTTATGAGATGTGAGCGAAAACACAGGGATATAGGGGAATCTATGGGAGGAGCGCGAAAACACAGCGATATAGGGGAAGGTATGGAAGGTGCGCAAAATCACGGCGATATATGGGAAGATATGAGAGGTGCGCAAAAAAACAGTGATATAGGGGAAGGGACGGGAGATGCGCAAACACAGGGCGACATACGTAAAGGTATGAGAGGTGCTTGAAAACAGGTCAATATAGGGGAAGCGATGACAGGTGCGCGAAAAGCAGCGATATAAGGGACGGTATGAGAGGCGCGTGAAAACACGGCAATACAGGTGAACTTATGTGATGTGAGCGAAAACACAGGGATATAGGGGAATCTATGGGAGGAGCGCGAAAACACAGCGATATAGGGGAAGGTATGGAAGGTGCGTGAAAACGCGGCAATATAGGGGAAGCTATGAGAGGTGCACGAAAACACAGCGATATAGGGGAAGTTATCAGAGTTGCACGAAAACATGGCGATAAAGTGGAATGTATGAGAGGTGCGCAGAAACACAGCTATATAGGGGATGGTATGAGAGATAAGTGAAAACACAGCTAAAAAGGGGAAGGTATGAGAGGTGCGTGAAAACACGGCGATATAGGGGTAGCTATGGGAGGTGCGCGAAAACGCAGCGATATATGGGAAGTCATGGGAGGTGCGTGATAACAGAGCGATATGGGGAAGGTATGAGGAATGCGAGTAAAGACAGCGATATAGGGGAAGTTATCAGAGGTGCGCGAAAACATGGCGATATAGGGGAATGTATGAGGGGTGCGCAGAAACACGGCTATATAGGGGATGCTATAACATTGCAATATATGGCAAGTTTTGAGAGGTGTACGAAAACAGCAATATAGCGGATGCTATGGGAGATACGCAACAACATAGCAATATAGTAGAAGCTATGAGAGCTGCTTGATAACACAGCGATATAGGGGAAGATATTAGAGGTAGGAAAACACTGCGATATAGGGGAAGGTGTGAGAGGTGTGCAAAAACACAATGATATTGGGGAAGCTATGGGAGGTGTGCAAAAACACAGCGATAAGGGGAAGGTATGGGAGGTGTGTGAAAACACAGCGATATAGGGGAAGGTATGAGAGGTGTGCGAAAACACAGCGATAAGGGGAAGGTGTGGGAGGTGTGCGAAAACACAGCTATGTAGGGGAAGCTATGAGAGGTGCGCAAAAACATCGCAATATATGGCAAGCTATGAGAGGTGTGAAAAAACAGCGATATAGCGGAAGCTATGGGAGGTATGCTACAACACAGCAATATGGGAAAGATTTGAGAGGTGCACGAAAACACGGCGATATACAGGAAGCAATAAGAGGTAAGCGGAAACACAGCGATATAGGGGAAGGTATGACAGGTGTGCGAAAACACAATTATGTTGGGGAAGCTATGGGAGGTGTGTGAAAACACAGCGATATAGGGGAAGTTATGAGAGGTGTGTGAAATACGTCGATATAGGGGAAGGTATGAGAGAGGAGCAAAAACTCAGCTAAAAAGGGGAAGTTATGAGAGGTGCGTGAAAACACAATATTAGAGAAGCTATGCGAGGTGTGTGAAAAACACGGCCATATAGGGGATGTTATGGAAGGTGTGGGAGAACACGGTGATATAGGAGAATTTATGAGAGGTGCGCGAAAACACAGCAATGTAGGGGAAGCAATGCCAGGTGCGCGAAAACATGCGATATAAAGGAAGCTATGGGAGCTGCATGAAAACACTGCGATATAGGAGAATGTATCAGTGGTGAGCGAAAACACAACGATGTAGGGGAAGCTATGCGAGGTTCGCCAGAACACGGCTGTATAGGGGAAGATATGAGAGGTATGTGAAAACACGGCGATATAGGGGAAAGTATGGGAGGTGCGCCAAACACAGCAATATAGGGGAAGGTATGGGAGGTGCGTGAAAACACAGTGATATAGGGGAAGGTTTGACAGGTACTCAAAATCACAACGATATACGGGAAGCTAGGGGAGGTGCGCGAAAACACAGCAATACAGCAGAAGGTATGAGATTTGCGCGAAAACAGCAATACATGGAAAACTATAGGAGGTGCGTGAAAGAACAGCGAAATAGGGGAAGGTATGCGAGGTGCACAAAAACACAGCAATGTAGGGGAAGCTATGGGATGTGCATGAAAACACATCGATATACGGGAAGGTACGAGAGGTGTGCGAAAACATGGCGATATAGTGGAAGTTATGAGAGGTGCGCGAAAACACATCGATATTGGGGAAGCTACGATAGGTGCGTGAAAACACATCGATATATTTGAAGGTATGAGAGGTGCGCGAAAACACAACAACGTAGGGGAAGCAATGGGAGGTGCGCGAAAACACAGCGACATATAGGAAGTTATGAGAGGTGCGCAAAAGCACGGTGATGTAGGGGAATGTATGAGAAGTGCGTGAAAACACGGTTATATAGGGAAATCTATGAGAGGTGTCCGAAAACACAGCGATATAGGGGTATTTATGGCAGGTGTGCAAAAACACGGCGCTATAGAAGAAGGTATGAGAGATGAGCGAAAAATCAGCTAAAAATGGGAAGGTATGAGATGTGCGCGAGAATACTGCGATATAGGCAAAGCTATGAGAGGTGAGCAAAAATACAGCGATATAGGGGAAGATATGGGAGGTGCGTGCAAACACAACGATATAGGGGAAGCTATGAGAGGTGCGTGAAAACAAAGCGATATAGGGGAAGCTATGGGAGGTGTACAAAAACTCAGCGATAAGGGGAAGTTATGGGAGGTGCGCGAAAATACAGCGATTTATGGGAAGGTATGAGAGGGAGGCAAAAACACAGCGATATAGGGGAAGGTATGAGAGGTTCGCAAAAACACGGTGATGTAGGGGAATGTATGAGAGGTGAGCAAAAACACAGCAATATTAGGGAAGTTATTAGAAGTGCGCGAAAACACAGCGATAAAGTGGAAGCTATGGGAGGTGCATGAAAACACGTCGGTATAGGAGAAGGCATGAGAGGTGCGCGAAAGCACAGAGATATTGGGTAAGCTACGAGACGTGCGCGAAAACACAGAGATATAGTGGAATGTATGAGAGGTGGCTAAAACTCAGAGATTTTGGGAAAGCTATGAGAGGTCCGTGTAAACACAGCGCTATAGGGGAATATATGAGAGGTCAGCGAAAACACAGCGATATAAGGGAAGTTATGGGACGTGCGCGAAAACACAGTAATATCGTGGAAGCTATGGGAGGTGCATGAAATGACGGCGATATAGTGGAAGCTATGAGAGGTGTGCGAAAACATAATGATATAGGGGAAGGAATGAGAGGTGTGTGAAAACATGTCTACATGGGGAAGCAATGAGAGGTGCGCGAAACAATGGCGGTATAGAAGAAGGTATGAGAGATGAGCGAAAAGTCAGCTAAAAAGGGCAAGGTATGAGAGCTGCGTGCCAACACTGCGATATAGGCAAAGCTATGAGAGGTGCAAAAAATCACAGCGATATAGGGGAAGGTATGAGAGGTGCGCGAAAACACATCGATATGGGGAAGCTACGAGAGGTGCGTGAAAACACAGCGATATAGTAGAATGTATGAGAGGTGGCGAAATCAGAGATTTTGGGAAAGCTATGAGAGGTGCGCGAAAACACAGCGATATATGGGACGCTATGGGCGGTGCACAAAAACAGAGCGATATAGGGGAAGGCATGAAAGGTGCGAGAAAACACAGTGATATAGGGGAAGCTATGGGAGGTGCCTGAAAACACGGCGATATAGGAGAATGTATGAGAGGTGCGGGAATACACAACGATGTAGGGGAAGCTATGCGATGTGCATGAAAACAAGGCGATATAGGGGGTGGTATGAGAGCTGCACAAAAACACAGCGATATAGGGGAAGCTATGGGAGGTGCGTGAAAACATGGCGATATATGTGAAAGAATAAGAGGTGTGTAAAAACACGTTGATATAAGGGAAGCGATGAGAGGTGCGCGGAAACACAACGATATAGGGGAATGTATGCAAGGTGCGTGAAAACACAGTGATATAGGGGAAGGTTTGACAGGTGCGCAAAATCACAACGATATAAGGGAAGCTACGAGAGGTGCGCGAAAACACAGCGATATAGTGGAATGTATGAGAGGTGGCTAAAACTCAGAGATCTGGGGAAATCTATGAGAGGTGCGTGTAAACACAGCGCTACAGGGGAATATATGAGAGGTGCGCAAAAACACGGTGATGTAGGGGAATATATGAGAGGTGAGCAAAAACACAGCGATATAAGGGAAGTTATGGGACGTGCGCGAAATCACAGCAATATCGTGGAAGCTATGGGCGGTGCATGAAATGACGGCGATATAGGAGAAGATATGGGAGGTGTGCGAAAACACAGAGCTATAGGGGAATGTATGAGAGGTTTTCGAAAAAATGGCACTATAGGGGAATATATGAGAGGTGAGCGAAAACACAACGATATAGGGGAAGCTATGGGAGGTACACGAAAACACAGTAATCTCGGGGAAGGTATGAGAGCTGCGCGAAAACAGTGATATAGGTGAAGGAAAGGGAGGTGCGCGAAAATACGGCGATATAGCGAAATCTATGGGAGGTGTCCGAAAACACAGCGATATAGGAGTATTTATGGCAGGTGCACGAAAACACAGCAATATAGGGGAATGTATGTGAGCTGCGCAAAAACACAGTGATAAAGGGGAAGCAATGGGAGGTGCGCGAAAATACGGCGATATATGTGAAGGAATGAGAGGTGTGTGAAAACACGTCGATATAGGGAAGGCGATGAGAGGTGGGCGAAAACATGGCTATGTAGGAGAAGGTATGAGAGATGAGTGAAATCTCAGCTAAAAAGGGGAAAGTATGAGATGTGCGTGCCAACATTACGATATAGGCAAAGCTATGAGAGGTGAGCAAAAACACAGCGCATATAGGGGTATTGATGGCAGGTGTGCAAAAACACTGTGATATAGGGAAAGCGAGGAGAGGTGGGCGAAAACACGGCGATGTAGGAGAAGGTATGAGAGATGAGCGAAAACTCAGCTGAAAAGGGGAAGGTATGAGATGTGCGCGACAACACTGCGATATGGGCAAAGCTATGAGAGGTGAGCAAAAACCCAGCGATATAGGGGAAAGTATGGGAGGTGCGCCAAACACAGCGATATAGTGGAAGCTATTGGAGGTGCGTGAAAACACAGCGATATAGGGGAAGCTACGGGAGGTGTGTAAAATCTCAGCGATAAGGGGAATGTATGAGAGGTGTTCGAAAAAACGGCGCTATTTGGGAATATATGAGAGGTGCACCAAAACACAGCAATCTTGGGGAAGGTATGAGAGCTGCGCAAAATCAGTGATATGGGGGAAGCAATGGGAGGTGTGCGAAAATACGGCAATATACATGAAGGAATGAGAGGTGTGTGAAAACACGTCGATATGGGGAAGGCGATGAGAGGTGGGCGAAAACACGGTGATGTAGGAGAAGGTATGAGAGATGAGGGAAAACTCAGCTGAAAAGGGGAAGGTATGAGATGTGCGCCAAACACAGCGATATAGTGGAAGCTATTGGAGGTGCGCGAAATCACAGCGATATAGGGAAAGCTATGGGAGGTGTGTAAAATCTCAGCGATAAGGGGAAGGTATGGGAGGTGTGCGAAAACACAGAGCTATAGGGGAATGTATGAGAGGTGTTCGAAAAACGGCGCTATATGGGAATATATGAGAGGTGCGCGAAAACACAGCGATATAGGGGAAGCTATGGGAGGTACACGAAAACACAGCAATCTTGGGGGAGGTATGAGAGCTGCGTGCCAACACTGCGATATAGGCAAAGCTATGCGAGGTGTGCAAAAACACAGCGATATAGGGGAAGGAATGAGAGGTGTGTGAAAACATGTCTATATAGGGGAAGTGATGAGAGGTGCGCGAAAACACGGCGGTATAGAAGAAGGTATGAGAGCTGAGCGAAAACTCAGCTAAAAAGGGGAAGGTATGAGATGTGCGCGAGAATACTGCGATATGGGCAAAGCTATGAGAGGTGAGCAGAAACACAGCGATATAGTGGAAGCTATGGGAGGTGCGCCAAACACAGTGATATAGAGGAAGCTATTGGAGGTGCGTGAGAACACAGCGATATAGGGGAAGCTATGAGATGTGCGTGAAAACACTGCGATATAGGGGAAGCTATGGGAGGTGCGCGAAAATACAGCGATTTACGGGAAGGTATTAGAGGGAGGCGAAAACACAGCGATATAGGGGAAGGTATGAGAGGTGCACAAAAACACGGTGATGTAGGGGAATGTACAAGAGGTGAGCGAAAACACAGCAATATAAGGGAAGTTATTAGACTTGCGCGAAAACACAGCAATATAGTGGAAGCTATGGGAAGTGCATGAAAACACGTCGATATAGGAGAAGATATGAGAGGTGCGCGAAAACACAGAGATATAGGCGAAGCTATGAGAGGTGTAATAAATCACAGCGATATAGTGGAATGTATGAGAGGTGGCGAAATCACAGAGATTTTGGGAAAGCTATGAGATGTGCGCGAAAACACAGCGATATATGGGAAGCTATGGGCGGTGCACAAAATCAGAGCGATATAGGGGAAGGCATGAAAGGTGCGAGAAAACACAGTGATATAGGTGAAGCTATGGGAGGTGCCTGAAAACACGGCAATATAGGAGAATGTATGAGAGGTGCGCGAATACACGACGATGTAGGGGAATCTATGCGATGTGCACGAAAACAAGGCGATATAGGGGATGGTATGAGAGATGCACAAATGCACAGTGATATAGGGGAAGCTACAGGAGGTGCGTGAAAACATGGCGATATATGTGAAAGAAGAAGAGGTGTGTAAAAACACGTTGATATAGGGGAAGCGATGAGAGGTGCGCGAAAACGCAGCGATATAGGGGAAGGTTTGACAGGTGCGCAAAATCACAACGATATAGGGGAAGCTACAAGAGGTGCGCGAAAACACAGCGATATAGTGGAATGTATGAGAGGTGGTGAAAACTGAGAGATTTTGGGAAAGCTATGAGAGGTGCGTGTAAACACAGTGCTATAGGGGAATATATGAGGGGTGCGCAAAAACACGGTGATATAGGGAAATCTATGGGAGGTGTCCGAAAACACAGTGATATAGGGTTACATATGGCAGGTGCGCGAAAACACAGCGATATAGGGGAAGGTATGAGCGGTGCATGAAATCATGGCGATATAGGAGAAGATATGAGAGGTGCGCGAAAGCACAGAGATATAGGGGAAGCTATGAGAGGTGTGCGATAACACAGTGATATAGGGGAAGGAATGAGAGGTGTGTGAAAACATGTCTATATAGGGGAAGTGATGAGAGGTGCGCGAAAACATGGCGGTATAGAAGAAGGTATGAGAGATGAGCGAAAACTCAGCTAAAAAGGGGAAGGTATGCGATGTACGTGAGAATACTGCGATATAGGCAAAGCTATGAGAGGTGAGTAAAAACACAGCGATATAGGGGAAGCAATAGGAGGTGCGCCAAACATAGCGATATATGGGAAGGTATGAGAGGTGCGCAAAACCACGGTGATGTAGGGGAATGTATGAGAGGTGAGCGAAAACACAGCAATATAAGGGAAGTTATGGGATGTGCACGAAAACAGCAATATAGTGGAAGCTATCGGAGGTGCATGAAATCACGGCGATACAGGAGAAGATATGGGAGGTGTGCGAAAACACAGAGCTATAGGGAAATGTATGAGAGGTGTTCGAAAAAATGGCACTATAGGGGAATATATGACAGGTGAGCGAAAACACAGCAATATAGGGGAAGCTATGGGAGGTACACGAAAGCACAGTAATCTCGGGGAAGGTATGAGAGCTGCGCGAAAACAGTGATATAGGTGAAGGAAAGGGAGGTGCCGAAAATACGGCGATATAGGGAAATCTATGGGAGGTGTCCGAAAACACAGCGATATAGGGGTATATATGGGATGTGCACGAAAACACAGCAATATACGGGAATGTATGTGAGCTGCGCAAAAACACAGTGATAAAGGGGAAGCAATGGGAGGTGCGCGAAAATACGGCGATATACGTGAAGGAATGAGAGGTGTGTGAAACACGTCGATACAGGGAAAGCGATGAGAGGTGGGCGAAAACACGGCGATGTAGGAGAAGGTATGAGAGATGAGCGAAAACTCAGCTAAAAAGGGGAAGATATGAGATGTGCGCGACAACACTGCGATATAGGCAAAGCTATGAGAGGTGAGCAAAAACACAGCGATATAGGGGAAAGTATGGGAGGTGCGCCAAACACAGCGATATAGGGGAAGCTATGGGAGGTACACGAAAACACAGCAATCTTGGGGAAAGTATGAGAGCTGCGCGAAAACAGTGATATAGGTGAAGCAAATGGAGGTGCACGAAAATACGGCGATATAGGGAAATCTATGGGAGGTGTCCGAAAACACAGCGATATAGGGGTATTTATGGGAGGTGCGTGAAAAAACAGCGAAATAAGGGAAGGCATGCGAGGTGCGCAAAAACACAGCCATGTAAGGGAACCTATGGGATGTGCATGAAAGCACATCGATATACGGGAAGCTACGAGAAGTACGCGAAAACACGGCGATATAGTGGAAGGTATGAGAGGTGGCGAAAACTCAGAGATTTTGGGAAAGCTATGAGAGGTACGTGTAAACACAGCGCTATAGGGGAATATATGAGAGGTGCGCAAAAACCCAGTGATATAGGGAAATCTATGGGAGGTGTCCGAAAACACAGCGATATAGGGATATTTATGGCAGGTGTGTAAAAACACTGTGATATAGGGAAAGCGTTGAGAGGTGGGCGAAAACACGGCGATGCAGGAGAAGGTATGAGAGATGAGGGAAAACTCAGCTGAAAAGGGAAAGGTATGAGATGTGCGCGACAACACTGCGATATAGGCAAAGCTATGAGAGGGGAGCAAAAACCCAGCGATATAGGGGAAAGTATGGGAGGTGCGCCAAACACAGTGATATAGAGGAAGCTGTTGGAGGTGTGCGAAAACACAGCGATATAGGGGAAGCTATGGGAGGTGTGTAAAATCTCAGCGATAAGGGGAAGGTATGGGAGGTGTGCGAAAACACAGAGCTATAGGGGAATGTATGAGAGGTGTTCGAAAAAACGGCGCATTATGGGAATATATGTGAGGTGCGCGAAAACACAGCGATATAGGGGAAGCTATGGGAGGTGCACGAAAACACAGCAATCTTGGGGGAGGTATGAGAGCTGCGTGCCAACACTGCGATATAGGCAAAGCTATGCGAGGTGTGCAAAAACACAGCGATATAGAGGAAGGAATGAGAGGTGTGTGAAAACATGTCTATATAGGGGAAGTGATGAGAGGTGCACGAAAACACGGCGGTATAGAAGAAGGTATGAGAGCTGAGCGAAAACTCAGCTAAAATGGAGAAGGTATGAGATGTGCGCGAGAATACTGCGATATGGGCAAAGCTATGAGAGGTGAGCAAAAACACAGCGATATAGTGGAAGCTATGGATGGTGCGCCAAACACAGCGATATAGGGGAAGCTATTGGAGGTGCGTGAGAACACAGCGATATAGGGGAAGCTATGAGAGGTGCGTGAAAACACTGCGATATAGGGGAAGCTATGGGAGGAGTGAAAAATCTCAGCGATAAGGGGAAGGTATGGGAGGTGTGCGAAAACACAGAGCTATAGGGGAATGTATGAGAGGTGTTCGAAAAAACGGCGCTATATGGGAATATATGAGAGGTGCGCGAAAACACAGCGATATAGGGGAAGCTATGGGAGGTGCACGAAAACACAGCAATCTTGGGGGAGCTATGAGAGCTGCGTGCCAACACTGCGATATAGGCAAAGCTATGCGAGGTGTGCAAAAACACAGCGATATAGGGGAAGGAATGAGAGGTGTGTGAAAACATGTCTATATAGGGGAAGCGATGAGAGGTGCACGAAAACACGGCGGTATAGAAGAAGGTATGAGAGCTGAGCGAAAACTCAGCTAAAATGGAGAAGGTATGAGATGTGCGCAAGAATACTGCGATATGGGCAAAGCTATGAGAGGTGAGCAAAAACACTGCGATATAGTGGAAGCTATGGATGGTGCGCCAAACACAGCGATTTAGCGGAAGCTATTGGAAGTGCGTGAGAACACAGCGATATAGGGGAAGCTATGAGAGGTGCGTGAAAACACTGCGATATAGGGGAAGCTATGGGAGGAGTGAAAAATCTCAGCGATAAGGGGAAGGTATGGGAGGTGCGTGAAAATACAGCGATTTACGGGAATGTATGAGAGGGCGGCGAAAACACAGCGATATAGGGGAAGGTATGAGAGGTGCGTGATAACACCGCGATATTGGGGAAGGTATGAGAGGTGCGCAAAAACACGGTGATGTAGGGGAATGTACGAGAGGTGAGCGAAAACACAGCAATATAAGGGAAGTTATTAGACTTGCGCGAGAACTCAGCGATATAGTGGAAGCTATGGGAGGTGCTTGAAAACACGTCGATATAGGAGAAGATATGAGAGGTGCGCGAAAACACATCGATATGGGGAAGCTACGAGTGGTGCGCGAAAACACAGCGATATAGTGGAATTTATGAGAGGTGGCGAAAACACAGAGATTTTGGGAAGGCTATGAGAGGTGCGTGTAAACACAGCACTATAGGGGAATATATGAGAGGTGCGCAAAACCACGGCAATATAGGGAAATCTATGGGAGTTGTCCGAAAACACAGTGATATAGTGGTATTTATGGTAGGTGCGTGAAATCACAGCGATATAGGGAAAGGTATGAGAGGTGCGCAAAAATACAGTGATGTAGGGTAATGTATAAGAAATGAGCGAAAGCACAGCAATATAAGGGAAGTTATGGGACATGCACGAAAACACATCAATATAGTGGAAGCTATGGGAGGTGCATGAAATCACGGCGATGTAGGAGAAGATATGAGAGGTGCGCGAAAACATGGCGATATGGGGGAGCTACGAGAGGTGCGCGAAAACACAGCGATATAGTGGAATGTACAAGAGGTGGCCAAAACTCAGAGATTTTGGGAAAGCCATGAGAGGTACGTTTAAACACAGCGCTATAGGGAAATATATGTGAGGTGCTCAAAACTACGGTGATACAGGGAAATCTATGGGAGGTGTCCGAAAACACAGCGATATTGGGGTATTTATGGCAGGTGAGCGAAATCACAGCGATAAAGGGGAAGGTGTGAGCGGTGCGCAAAAACACGGTGATGTAGGGGAATGTATGAGAGGTGAGCGAAAGCACAGCAATATAAGGGAAGTTATGGGATGAGCGTGAAAACAGCAATATCGTGGAAGCTATGGGAGGTGCATGGAATAACGGCGATATAGGAGAAGATATGAAAGGTGCGCGAAAGCACAGAGACATAGGGGAAGCTATGAGAGGTGCTCGAAAAACATGGTGATATAGGGGAAACTATGAGTGGTGTGCGAAAACGCAGCAATATACGGGAAGGTATGAGAGGTGTGTGAAACTGGTTGATACAGGGAAAGCGATGAGAGGTGGGCAAAAAACACGGTGATGTAGGAGAAGGTATGAGTGATGAGCGAAAACTCAGCCTAAAAGGGGAAGGTATGAGATGTGCGCAACGACACTGCGATATAGGCAAAGCTATGAGAGGTGAGGAAAAACACAGCGATATAGGGGAAAGTATGGGAAGTGCGCCAAACACAGCGATATAAGGGAAGCTATGAGAAGTGCGCGAAAACACAGCGACATAGGGGAAGCTATATGAGGTGTGCAAAAACTCAGCGAGAAGGGGAAGGTGTGGGAGGTGCGCGAAAACACAGCGATTTAGGGGAACGTATGAGAGGGAGGTGAAAAAACAGCGATATAGGGGAATATATGAGAGGTGCGCGAAAACACAACAATATAAGGGAATTTATGGGAGGTGCACGAAAACACAGCGATATAGGGGAAGCAATGGGACGTACGCAAAAATACGGCAATATACGTAAAGGAATGAGAGGTGTGTGAAAACACATTCATATAGGGAAAGCGATGAGAGGTGGACGAAAACATAGCGATGTAGGAGAAGGTATGAGAGACGAGCGAAAACTCAGCTAAAAAGGAGAAGGTATGAGATGTGCGCGACAACACTGCGATATAGGCAAAGCTATGAGAGGTGAGCAAAAACATAGCGATATAGGGGAATGTATGGGAGGTGCGCCAAACACAGCGATATAGGGGAAGCTATTGGAGGTGCGCGAAAACACAGCGCTATAGGGGAATATATGAGAGCTGCGCGAAAACACAGCGATATAGGGGAAGCTATGGGAGGTGCACGAAAACACAGCAATCTTGGGGAAGGTATGAGAGCTGCACGAAAACAGTGATATAGAGGAAGCAAATGGGAGGTGCACGAAAATATGGTGATATACCGTGAAGGAATGAGAGGTGTGTGAAAACACGTCGATATAAGGAAGGCGATGAGAGGTGGGCGAAAACACGGTGATGTAGGAGAAGGTATAAGAGATGAGCGAAAACTCAGCTAAAAAGAGGAAGGTATGAGATGTGCATGCCAACACTGCGATATAGGCAAAGCTATGAGAGGTGAGCAAAAACACAGCGATATAGGGATATTTATGGCAGGTGTGCGAAAACACTGTGATATAGGGAAAGCGATGAGAGGTGGGCAAAAACCCAGCGATATAGGGGAAAGTATGGGAGGTGCGCCAAACACAGCGATATAGTGGAAGCTATTAGAGGTGCGCGAAAACACAGCGATATAGGGGAAGCTATGGGAGGTGTGTAAAATCTCAGCGATAAGGGGAAGGTATTGGGAGGTGTGCGAAAACACAGAGCTATAGGGGAATGTATGAGAGGTGTTCGAAAAAACGGCGCTATATTGGAATATATGAGAGGTGCGCGAAAACACAGCGATATAGGGGAAGCTATGGGAGGTGCACGAAAACACAGCAATCTTGGGGGGAGCTATGAGAGCTGTGTGCCAACACTGCGATATAGGCAAAGCTATGAGAGGTGTGCAAAAACACAGCGATATAGGGGAAGGAATGAGAGGTGTGTGAAAACATGTCTATAGAGGGGAAGCGATGAGAGGTGCACGAAAACACGGCGGTATAGAAGAAGGTATGTGAGCTGAGTGAAAACTCAGCTAAAATGGAGAAGGTATGAGATGTGCGCGAGAATACTGCGATACGGGCAAAGCTATGAGAGGTGAGCAAAAACACAGCGATATAGTGGAATCTATGGAAGGTGCGCCAAACACAGCGATATAGGGGAAGCTATTGGAGGTGCGTGAGAACACAACGATATAGGGGAAGCTATGAGAGGTGCGTGAAAACACTGCGATATAGGGGAAGCTATGGGAGGAGTGAAAAATCTCAGCGATAAGGGGAAGGTATGGGAGGTGTGCGGAAAACACAGAGCTATAGGGGAATGTATGAGAGGTGTTCGAAAAAACGGCGCATTATGGGGAATATATGTGAGGTGCGCGAAAACACAGCAATATAGGGGAAGCTATGGGAGGTGCACGAAAACACAGCAATCTTGGGGGAGGGTATGAGAGCTGCGTGCCAACACTGCGATATAGGCAAAGCTATGCGAGGTGTGCAAAAAACACAGCGATATAGGGGGAAGGAATGAGAGGTGTGTGAAAACATGTCTATATAGGGGAAGTGATGAGAGGTGCACGAAAACACGGCGGGTATAGAAGAAGGTATGAGAGCTGAGGCGAAAACTCCAGCTAAAATGGAGAAGGTATGAGATGTGCGCGAGAATACTGCGATATGGGCAAAGCTATGAGAGGTGAGCAAAAACACAGCGATATAGTGGAAGCTATGGATGGTGCGCCAAACACAGCGATATAGGGGAAGCTATTGGAGGTGCGTGAGAACACAGCGATATAGGGGAAGCTATGAGAGGTGCGTGAAAACACTGCGATATAGGGGAAGCTATGGGAGGTGCACGAAAACACAGCAATCTTGGGGGAGGTATGAGAGCTGCGTGCCAACACTGCGATATAGGCAAAGCTATGCGAGGTGTGCAAAAACACAGCGATATAGAGGAAGGAATGAGAGGTGTGTGAAAACATGTCTATATAGGGGAAAGTGATGAGAGGTGCACGAAAACACGGCGGTATAGAAGAAGGTATGAGAGCTGAGCGAAAACTCAGCTAAAATGGAGAAGGTATGAGATGTGCGCGAGAATACTGCGATATGGGCAAAGCTATGAGAGGTGAGCAAAAACACAGCGATATAGTGGAAGCTATGGATGGTGCGCCAAACACAGCGATATAGGGGAAGCTATTGGAGGTGCGTGAGAACACAGCGATATAGGGGGAAGCTATGAGAGAGTGCGTGAAAACACTGCGATATAGGGGAAGCTATGGGAGGAGTGAAAAATCTCAGCGATAAGGGGAAGCTATGGGAGGTGTGCGAAAACACAGAGCTATAGGGGAATGTATGAGAGGTGTTCGAAAAAACGGGCGCTATATGGGAATATATGAGAGGTGCGCGAAAACACAGCGATATAGGGAAAAGCTATGGGAGGTGCACGAAAACACAGCAATCTTGGGGGAGGTATGAGAGCTGCGTGCCAACACTGCGATATAGGCAAAGCTATGCGAGGTGTGCAAAAACACAGCGATATAGGGGGAAGGAATGAGAGGTGTGTGAAAACATGTCTATATAAGGGAAGCGATGAGAGGTGCACGAAAACACGGCGGTATAGAAGAAGGTATGAGAGCTGAGCGAAAACTCAGCTAAAATGGAGAAGGTATGAGATGTGCGCGAGAATACTGCGATATGGGCAAAGCTATGAGAGGTGAGCAAAAACACTGCGATATAGTGGAAGCTATGGATGGTGCGCCAAACACAGCGATATAGGGGAAGCTATTGGAAGTGCGTGAGAACACAGCGATATAGGGGAAGCTATGAGAGGTGCGTGAAAACACTGCGATATAGGGGAATGTATGGGAGGTGCGCCAAACACAGCGATATAGGGGAAGCTATTGGAGGTGCGCGAAAACACAGCGATTTACGGGAATGTATGAGAGGGAGGCGAAAACACAGCGATATAGGGGAAGTTATGAGAGGTGCGTGATAACACCGCGATATTGGGGAAGGTATGAGAGCTGCACGAAAACAGTGATATAGAGGAAGCAATGGGAGGTGCACGAAAATATGGTGATATACGTGAAGGAATGAGAGGTGTGTGAAAACACGTCGATATAAGGAAGGCGATGAGAGGTGGGCGAAAACACGGTGATGTAGGAGAAGGTATAAGAGATGAGCGAAAACTCAGCTAAAAAGAGGAAGGTATGAGATGTGCATGCCAACACTGCGATATAGGCAAAGCTATGAGAGGTGAGCAAAAACACAGCGATATAGGGATATTTATGGCAGGTGTGCGAAAACACTGTGATATAGGGAAAGCGATGAGAGGTGGGCAAAAACCCAGCGATATAGGGGAAAGTATGGGAGGTGCGCCAAACACAGCGATATAGTGGAAGCTATTAGAGGTGCGCGAAAACACAGCGATATAGGGGAAGCTATGGGAGGTGTGTAAAATCTCAGCGATAAGGGGAAGGTATGGGAGGTGTGCGAAAACACAGAGCTATAGGGGAATGTATGAGAGGTGTTCGAAAAAACGGCGCTATATTGGAATATATGAGAGGTGCGCGAAAACACAGCGATATAGGGGAAGCTATGGGAGGTGCACGAAAACACAGCAATCTTGGGGGAGCTATGAGAGCTGTGTGCCAACACTGCGATATAGGCAAAGCTATGCGAGGTGTGCAAAAACACAGCGATATAGGGGAAGGAATGAGAGGTGTGTGAAAACATGTCTATAGAGGGGAAGCGATGAGAGGTGCACGAAAACACGGCGGTATAGAAGAAGGTATGAGAGCTGAGCGAAAACTCAGCTAAAATGGAGAAGGTATGAGATGTGCGCGAGAATACTGCGATACGGGCAAAGCTATGAGAGGTGAGCAAAAACACAGCGATATAGTGGAATCTATGGAAGGTGCGCCAAACACAGCGATATAAGGGAAGCTATTGGAGGTGCGTGAGAACACAACGATATAGGGGAAGCTATGAGAGGTGCGTGAAAACACTGCGATATAGGGGAAGCTATGGGAGGAGTGAAAAATCTCAGCGATAAGGGGAAGGTATGGGAGGTGTGCGAAAACACAGAGCTATAGGGGAATGTATGAGAGGTGTTCGAAAAAACGGCGCATTATGGGAATATATGTGAGGTGCGCGAAAACACAGCAATATAGGGGAAGCTATGGGAGGTGCACGAAAACACAGCAATCTTGGGGGAGCTATGAGAGCTGCGTGCCAACACTGCGATATAGGCAAAGCTATGAGAGGTGTGCAAAAACACAGCGATATAGCGGAAGGAATGAGAGGTGTGTGAAAACATGTCTATATAGGGGAAGTGATGAGAGGTGCATGAAAACACGGCGGTATAGAAGAAGGTATGAGAGCTGAGCGAAAACTCAGCTAAAATGGAGAAGGTATGAGATGTGCGCGAGAATACTGCGATATGGGCAAAGCTATGAGAGGTGAGCAAAAACACAGCGATATAGTGGAAGCTATGGATGGTGCGCCAAACACAGCGATATAAGGGAAGCTATTGGAAGTGCGTGAGAACACAGCGATATAGGGGAAGCTATGAGAGGTGCGTGAAAACACTGCGATATAGGGGAAGCTATGGGAGGAGTGAAAAATCTCAGCGATAAGGGGAAGGTATGGGAGGTGTGCGAAAACACAGAGCTATAGGGGAATGTATGAGAGGTGTTCGAAAAAAACGGCGCATTATGGGAATATATGTGAGGTGCGCGAAAACACAGCAATATAGGGGAAGCTATGGGAGGTGCACGAAAACACAGCAATCTTGGGGGAGGTATGAGAGCTGCATGCCAACACTGCGATATAGGCAAAGCTATGCGAGGTGTGCAAAAACACAGCGATATAGAGGAAGGAATGAGAGGTGTGTGAAAACATGTCTATATAGGGGAAGCGATGAGAGGTGCACGAAAACACGGCGGTATAGAAGAAGGTATGAGAGCTGAGCGAAAACTCAGCTAAAATGGAGAAGGTATGAGATGTGCGCGAGAATACTGCGATATGGGCAAAGCTATGAGAGGTGAGCAAAAACACAGCGATATAGTGGAAGCTATGGATGGTGCGCCAAACACAGCGATATAGGGGAAGCTATTGGAGGTGCGTGAGAACACAGCGATATAGGGGAAGCTATGGGAGGTGCGCCAAACACAGCGATATAGGGGAAGCTATTGGAGGTGCGTGAGAACACAGCGATATAGGGGAAGCTATGAGAGGTGCGTGAAAACACTGCGATATAGGGGAAGCTATGGGAGGAGTGAAAAATCTCAGCGATAAGGGGAAGGTATGGGAGGTGTGCGAAAACACAGAGCTATAGGGGAATGTATGAGAGGTGTTCGAAAAAACGGCGCTATATTGGAATATATGAGAGGTGCGCGAAAACACAGCGATATAGGGGAAGCTATGGGAGGTGCACGAAAACACAGCAATCTTGGGGGAGGTATGAGAGCTGCGTGCCAACACTGCGATATAGGCAAAGCTATGCGAGGTGTGCAAAAACACAGCGATATAGGGGAAGGAATGAGAGGTGTGTGAAAACATGTCTATATAAGGGAAGCGATGAGAGGTGCACGAAAACACGGCGGTATAGAAGAAGGTATGAGAGCTGAGCGAAAACTCAGCTAAAATGGAGAAGGTATGAGATGTGCGCGAGAATACTGCGATATGGGCAAAGCTATGAGAGGTGAGCAAAAACACTGCGATATAGTGGAAGCTATGGATGGTGCGCCAAACACAGCGATATAGGGGAAGCTATTGGAAGTGCGTGAGAACACAGCGATATAGGGGAAGCTATGAGAGGTGCGTGAAAACACTGCGATATAGGGGAAGCTATGGGAGGAGTGAAAAATCTCAGCGATAAGGGGAAGGTATGGGAGGTGCGTGAAAATACAGCGATTTACGGGAATGTATGAGAGGGAGGCGAAAACACAGCGATATAGGGGAAGTTATGAGAGGTGCGTGATAACACCGCGATATTGGGGAAGGTATGAGAGGTGCGCAAAAACACGGTGATGTAGGGGAATGTACGAGAGGTGAGCGAAAACACAGCAATATAAGGGAAGTTATTAGACTTGCGCGAGAACTCAGCGATATAGTGGAAGCTATGGGAGGTGCTTGAAAACACGTCGATATAGGAGAAGATATGAGAGGTGCGCGAAAACACATCGATATGGGGAAGCTACGAGTGGTGCGCGAAAACACAGCGATATAGTGGAATTTATGAGAGGTGGCGAAAACACAGAGATTTTGGGAAGGCTATGAGAGGTGCGTGTAAACACAGCACTATAGGGGAATATATGAGAGGTGCGCAAAACCACGGCAATATAGGGAAATCTATGGGAGTTGTCCGAAAACACAGTGATATAGTGGTATTTATGGTAGGTGCGTGAAATCACAGCGATATAGGGGAAGGTATGAGAGGTGCGCAAAAACACAGTGATGTAGGGTAATGTATAAGAAATGAGCGAAAACACAGCAATATAAGGGAAGTTATGGGACATGCACGAAAACACATCAATATAGTGGAAGCTATGGGAGGTGCATGAAATCACGGCGATGTAGGAGAAGATATGAGAGGTGCGCGAAAACATGGCGATATGGGGGAGCTACGAGAGGTGCGCGAAAACACAGCGATATAGTGGAATGTACAAGAGGTGGCCAAAACTCAGAGATTTTGGGAAAGCCATGAGAGGTACGTTTAAACACAGCGCTATAGGGAAATATATGTGAGGTGCTCAAAACTACGGTGATACAGGGAAATCTATGGGAGGTGTCCGAAAACACAGCGATATTGGGGTATTTATGGCAGGTGAGCGAAATCACAGCGATAAAGGGGAAGGTGTGAGCGGTGCGCAAAAACACGGTGATGTAGGGGAATGTATGAGAGGTGAGCGAAAACACAGCAATATAAGGGAAGTTATGGGATGAGCGTGAAAACACAGCAATATCGTGGAAGCTATGGGAGGTGCATGGAATAACGGCGATGTAGGAGAAGATATGAAAGGTGCGCGAAAGCACAGAGACATAGGGGAAGCTATGAGAGGTGCTCGAAAACATGGTGATATAGGGGAAACTATGAGTGGTGTGCGAAAACGCAGCAAGATACCGGAAGGTATGAGAGGTGTGTGAAACTGGTCGATACAGGGAAAGCGATGAGAGGTGGGCAAAAACACGGTGATGTAGGAGAAGGTATGAGTGATGAGCGAAAACTCAGCCTAAAAGGGGAAGGTATGAGATGTGCGCAACGACACTGCGATATAGGCAAAGCTATGAGAGGTGAGGAAAAACACAGCGATATAGGGGAAAGTATGGGAAGTGCGCCAAACACAGCGATATAAGGGAAGCTATGAGAAGTGCGCGAAAACACAGCGACATAGGGGAAGCTATATGAGGTGTGCAAAAACTCAGCGAGAAGGGGAAGGTGTGGGAGGTGCGCGAAAACACAGCGATTTAGGGGAACGTATGAGAGGGAGGTGAAAAAACAGCGATATAGGGGAATATATGAGAGGTGCGCGAAAACACAACGATATAAGGGAATTTATGGGAGGTGCACGAAAACACAGCGATATAGGGGAAGCAATGGGACGTACGCAAAAATACGGCAATATACGTAAAGGAATGAGAGGTGTGTGAAAACACATTCATATAGGGAAAGCGATGAGAGGTGGGCGAAAACATAGCGATGTAGGAGAATGTATGAGAGACGAGCGAAAACTCAGCTAAAAAGGAGAAGGTATGAGATGTGCGCGACAACACTGCGATATAGGCAAAGCTATGAGAGGTGAGCAAAAACATAGCGATATAGGGGAATGTATGGGAGGTGCGCCAAACACAGCGATATAGGGGAAGCTATTGGAGGTGCGCGAAAACACAGCGCTATAGGGGAATATATGAGAGCTGCGCGAAAACACAGCGATATAGGGGAAGCTATGGGAGGTGCACGAAAACACAACAATCTTGGGGAAGGTATGAGAGCTGCACGAAAACAGATATAGAGGAAGCAATGGGAGGTGCGCGAAAATATGGTGATATACGTGAAGGAATGAGAGGTGTGTGAAAACACGTCGATATAAGGAAGGCGATGAGAGGTGGGCGAAAACACGGTGATGTAGGAGAAGGTATAAGAGATGAGCGAAAACTCAGCTAAAAAGAGGAAGGTATGAGATGTGCATGCCAACACTGCGATATAGGCAAAGCTATGAGAGGTGAGCAAAAACACAGCGATATAGGGATATTTATGGCAGGTGTGCGAAAACACTGTGATATAGGGAAAGCGATGAGAGGTGGGCAAAAACCCAGCGATATAGGGGAAAGTATGGGAGGTGCGCCAAACACAGCGATATAGTGGAAGCTATTAGAGGTGCGCGAAAACACAGCGATATAGGGGAAGCTATGGGAGGTGTGTAAAATCTCAGCGATAAGGGGAAGGTATGGGAGGTGTGCGAAAACACAGAGCTATAGGGGAATGTATGAGAGGTGTTCGAAAAAACGGCGCTATATTGGAATATATGAGAGGTGCGCGAAAACACGGCGATATAGGGAAAACTATGAGAGGTGCGCGAAAACACGGCGATATAAGGAAACCTATGGGAGGTGCATGAAAACACGTCGATATAGGGGAATGTATGTGAGCTGCGCAAAAACACAGTGATAAAGGGGAAGCAATGGGAGCTGCACGAAAATAGGGCAATGTACGTGAAGGAATGAGATGTGTGTGAAACACGTCGATACAGGGAAAGCGATGAGAGGTGGGCGAAAACACGGCGATGTAGGAGATGGTATGAGAGATGAGCGAAAACTCAGCTAAAAAGGGGAAGGTATGAGATGTGCGCGACAACACTGCGATATAGGTAAAGTTTGAGAGGTGAGCAAAAACACAGCGATATAGTGGAAGCTATTGGAGGTGCACAAAAACATAACAATATAGGGGAAGCTATGGGAGTTGTGTAAAATCTCAGTGATAAGGGGAAGGTATGGGAGGTGTTCAAAAACACAGAGCTATAGGGGAATGTATGAGGTGTTCGAAAAAACGGCGCTATACGGGAATATATGAAAGGTGCGCGAAAACACAGCGATATAGGGGAAGTTAGGGGAGGTACACAAAAACACAGCAATCTTGGGGAAGGTATGAGAGCTGCGCGAAAACAGTGATATAGGTGAATCAAATGGAGGTGCACGAAAATACGGTGATATAGGGAAATCTATGGGAGGTGCCCGAAAACACAGCGATATAGGGGTATTTATGGGAGGTGCGTGAAAAAACAGCGAAATAAGGGAAGGTGTGCGAGGTGTGAAAAACACAGCAATGTAAGGGAACCTATGGGATGTGCATGAAAACACATCGATATACGGGAAGCTACGAGAAGTACGCGAAAACACGGTGATATAGTGGAAGGTATGAGAGGTGGAGAAAACTCAGAGATTTTGGGAAAGCTATGAGAGGTACGTGTAAACACAGCGCTATAGGGGAATATATGAGAGGTGCGCAAAAACCCGGTGATATAGGGAAATCTATGGGAGGTGTCCGAAAACACAGCGATATAGGGGTATTTATGCCAGGTGCGCGAAAACACAGCAATATCATGGAAGCTATGGGGGGTGCATGGAATCACGGCGATATAGGAGAAGATATGAGAGGTGCGCGAAAGCACAGAGATATAGGGGAAGCTATGAGAGGTGCTCGAAAACATGGTGATATAGGAGAAACTATGAGTGGTGCGTGAAAACACAGCAATATACGGGAAGGTATGAGAGGTGTGTAAAACTGGTCGATACAGGGAAAGCGATGAGAGGTGGGCGAAAACACTGCGATGTAGGAGAAGGTATGAGAGATGAGCGAAAACTCAGCTAAAAAGGGGAAGGTATGAGATGTGCGCGACAACAATGCGATATAGGCAAAGCTATGAGAGGTGAGCAAAAACAAAGCGATATAGGGGAAAGTATGGGAGGTGCGCCAAACACACTGATATAGGGGAAGCTATTGGATGTGTGCGAAAACACAGCGCTATAGGCGAAGCTATGAGAGGTACTCCAAACACAGCGATATAGGGGAAGCTATTGGAGGTGTGCGAAAACACAGCGATATAGGGGAAGCTATGACAGGTGCGTGATAACACCGCGATATAGTAGAATGTATGAGAGGTGGCAAAAACTCAGAGATTTTGGGAAAGCTATGAGAGGTACGTGTAAACACAGGGGAATATATGAGAGGTGCGCTAAAACCCGGTGATATAGAAAAATCTATGGGAGGTGTCCGAAAACACAGCGATATAGGGGTATTTATGCCAGGTGTGCGAAAACACAGCGATATAGGGGAAGGTATGAGCGGTGCACAAAAACACGGTGATGTAGGGGAATGTATGAGAGGTGAGCGAAAACACAGCAATATCATGGAAGCTATGGGAGGTGCATGGAATCACGGCGATATAGGAGAAGATATGAGAGGTGCGCGAAAGCACAGAGATATAGGGGAAGCTATGAGAGGTGCTCGAAAACATGGTGATATAGGAGAAACTATGAGTGGTGCGTGAAAACACAGCAATATACGGGAAGGTATGAGAGGTGTGTAAAACTGGTCGATACAGGGAAAGCGATGAGAGGTGGGCGAAAACACTGCGATGTAGGAGAAGGTATGAGAGATGAGCGAAAACTCAGCTAAAAAGGGGAAGGTATGAGATGTGCGCGACAACACTGCGATATAGGCAAAGCTATGAGAGGTGAGCAAAAACACAGCGATATAGGGGAAAGTATGGGAGGTGCGCCAAACACAGTGATATAGGGGAAGCTATTGGAGGTGTGCGAAAACACAGCGCTATAGGGGAATATATGAGAGGTGCGCGAAAACACAGCGATATAGGGGAAGCTATGGGAGGTGCACGAAAACACAGCAATCTTGCGGAAGGTATGAGAGCGGCGTGAAAACAGTGATATATAGGGAAGCAATGGGCGGTGCGTGAAAATATGGCGATATACGTGAAGGAATGAGAGGTGTGTGAAAACACGTCGATATAAGGAAGGCGATGAGAAGTGGGCGAAAACACGGTGATGTCGGAGAAGGTATGAGAGATGAGCGAAAACTCAGCTAAAAAGGGGAAGGTATGAGATGTGCGCGACAACACTGCGATATAGGCAAAGCTATGAGAGGTGAGCAAAAACACAGCGATATAGGGATATTTATGGCAGGTGTGCAAAAACACTGTGATATAGGGAAAGCGATGAGAGGTGGGCGAAAACACGGCGATGTAGGAGAAGGTATGAGAGATGAGCGAAAACTCAACTGAAAAGGGGAAGGTATGAGATGTGCGCGACAACACTGCGATATAAGCAAAGCTATGAGAGGTGAGCAAAAACCCAGCGATATAGGGGAAAGTATGGGAGGTGCGCGAAAACACCGCGATATAGGGGAAGCTATGGGAGGTGTGTAAAATCTCAGCGATAAGGGGAAGGTATGGGAGGTGTGCGAAAACACAGAGCTATTGGGGAATGTATGAGAGGTGTTCGAAAAAACGGCGCTATATGGGAATATATGAGAGGTGCGCGAAAACACAGCGATATAGGGGAAGCTATGGGAGGTGCACGAAAACACAGCAATCTTGGGGGAGCTATGAGAGCTGCGTGCCAACACTGCGATATAGGCAAAGCTATGCGAGGTGTGCAAAAACACAGCGATATAGGGGAAGGAATGAGAGGTGTGTGAAAACATGTCTATATAGGGGAAGCGATGAGAGGTGCACGAAAACACGGCGGTATAGAAGAAGGTATGAGAGCTGAGTGAAAACTCAGCTAAAATGGAGAAGGTATGAGATGTGCGCGAGAATACTGCGATATGGGCAAAGCTATGAGAGGTGAGCAAAAACACAGCGATATAGTGGAAGCTATGGATGGTGCGCCAAACACAGCGATATAGGGGAAGCTATTGGAGGTGCGTGAGAACACAGCGATATAGGGGTAGCTATGAGAGGTGCGTGAAAACACTGCGATATAGGGGAAGCTATGGGAGGTGTGCAAAAACTCAGCGATAAGGGAAGTTATGGGAGGTGCGTGAAGATACAGTGATTTAGGGGAAGGTATGAGAGGTGCGCAAAAACATGGTGATGTTGGGCAATGTACGATAGGTGAGCGAAAACACATGCATATAAGGGAGTTATTAGACTTGCGCGAGAACTCAGCAATATAGTGGAAGCTATGGGAGGTATATGAAAACACGTCGATATAGGAGAAGATATGAGAGGTGCGCGAAAGCACAGAGATATAGGGGGAAGCTATGAGAGGTGCAAAAAATCACAGCGATATAGGGGAAGGTATGAGAGGTGCGCGAAAACACATCGATATGGGGAAGCTACGAGAGTTGCGCGAAACACAGCGATATAGTGGAATGTATGAGAGGTGGCGAAAACACAGAGATTTTGGGAAAGCTATGATAGGTGTGTGTGAACACAGCACTATAGGGGAATATATGAGAGGTGCGCAAAAACACGGCGATATGTGGAAATCTGTGGGAGTTGTCCGAAAACACAGTGATATAGTGGTATTTATGGTAGGTGCGCGAATCACAGCGATATAGGGAAGGTATGAGAGGTGCGCAAAACACAGTGATGTAGGGGAATTTATGAGAGATGAGGCGAAAACACAGCAATATAAGGGAAGTTATGGACGTGCGCGAAAACACATCAATATAGTGGAAGCTGTGGGAGGTGCATGAAATCACGGCGATGTAGGAGAAGATATGAGAGGTGTGCGAAACATGGCGATATGTGGGAGCTACGAGAGGTGCGCGAAAACACAGCGATATAGTGGAATGTACGAGAGGTGGCGAAAACTCAGAGATTTTGGGAAAGCTATGAGAGGTACGTGTAAACACAGCGCTATAGGGAAATATATGTGAGGTGCTCAAAACTACGGTGATATAGGGAAACCTATGGGAGGTGTCTGAAACACAGCGATATTGAGGTATTTATGTCAGGTGCGCGAAATCACAGCGATATAGGGGAAGGTACGTGAGCTGCGCGAAAACACAGTGATAAAGGGGAAGCAATGGGACGTACGCGAAAATACGGCAATATAGGTAAAGGAATGAGAGGTGTGTGAAAACACATTCATATAGGGAAAGCGATGAGAGGTGGGCGAAAACATAGCGATGTAGGAGAAGGTATGAGAGATTAGCGAAAACTCAGCTAAAATGGAGAAGGTATGAGATGTGCGCGACAACAATGCGATATAGGCAAAGCTATGAGAGGTGAGCAAAAACATAGCGATATAGGGGAATGTATGGGAGGTGCGCCAAACACAGCGATATAGGGGAAGCTATTGGAGGTGCGTGAAAACACAGCGCTATAGGGGAATATATGAGAGCTGCGCGAAAACACAAGTATATAGGGGAAGCTATGGAGAAAACACGTCGATATAGGGAAGGCGATGAGAGGTGGGCGAAAACACGGTGATGTAGGAGAAGGTATGAGAGATGAGCGAAAACTCAACTGAAAAGGGGAAGGTATGAGATGTGCGCGACAACACTGCGATATAGGCAAAGCTATGAGAGGTGAGCAAAAACCCAGCGATATAGGGGAAAGTATGGGAGGTGCGCGAAAACACCGCGATATAGGGGAAGCTATGGGAGGTGTGTAAATTCTCAGCGATAAGGGGAAGGTATGGGAGGTGTGCGAAAACACAGAGCTATTGGGGAATGTATGAGAGGTGTTCGAAAAAACGGCGCTATATGGGAATATATGAGAGGTGCGCGAAAACACAGCGATATAGGGGAAGCTATGGGAGGTGCACGAAAACACAGCAATCTTGGGGGAGGTATGAGAGCTGCGTGCCAACACTGCGATATAGGCAAAGCTATGCGAGGTGTGCAAAAACACAGCGATATAGGGGAAGGAATGAGAGGTGTGTGAAAACATGTCTATATAGGGGAAGCGATGAGAGGTGCACGAAAACACGGCGGTATAGAAGAAGGTATGAGAGCTGAGCGAAAACTCAGCTAAAATGGAGAAGGTATGAGATGTGCGCGAGAATACTGCGATATGGGCAAAGCTATGAGAGGTGAGCAAAAACACAGCGATATAGTGGAATCTATGGAAGGTGCGCCAAACACAGCGATATAGGGGAAGCTATTGGAGGTGCGTGAGAACACAGCGATATAGGGGTAGCTATGAGAGGTGCATGAAAACACTGCGATATAGGGGAAGCTATGGGAGGTGTGCAAAAACTCAGCGATAAGGGGAAGTTATGGGAGGTGCGTGAAGATACAGTGATTTAGGGGAAGGTATGAGAGGTGCGCAAAAACATGGTGATGTTGGGCAATGTACGATAGGTGAGCGAAAACACAGCAATATAAGGGAGTTATTAGACTTGCGCGAGAACTCAGCAATATAGTGGAAGCTATGGGAGGTATCTGAAAACACGTCGATATAGGAGAAGATATGAGAGGTGCGCGAAAGCACAGAGATATAGGGGAAGCTATGAGAGGTGCAAAAAATCACAGCGATATAGGGGAAGGTATGAGAGGTGCGCGAAAACACATCGATATGGGGAAGCTACGAGAGTTGCGCGAAAACACAGCGATATAGTGGAATGTATGAGAGGTGGCGAAAACACAGAGATTTTGGGAAAGCTATGATAGGTGTGTGTGAACACAGCACTATAGGGGAATATATGAGAGGTGCGCAAAAACACGGCGATATGTGGAAATCTGTGGGAGTTGTCCGAAAACACAGTGATATAGTGGTATTTATGGTAGGTGCGCGAAATCACAGCGATATAGGGGAAGGTATGAGAGGTGCGCAAAAACACAGTGATGTAGGGGAATGTATGAGAGATGAGCGAAAACACAGCAATATAAGGGAAGTTATGGGACGTGCGCGAAAACACATCAATATAGTGGAAGCTGTGGGAGGTGCATGAAATCACGGCGATGTAGGAGAAGATATGAGAGGCGTGGGAAAACATGGCGGTATGGGGGAGCTACGAGAGGTGCGCGAAAACACAGCGATATAGTGGAATGTACGAGAGGTGGCGAAAACTCAGAGATTTTGGGAAAGCTATGAGAGGTACGTGTAAACACAGCGCTATAGGGAAATATATGTGAGGTGCTCAAAACTACGGTGATATAGGGAAACCTATGGGAGGTGTCCGAAAACACAGCGATATTGAGGTATTTATGTCAGGTGCGCGAAATCACAGCGATATAGGGGAAGGTATGTGAGCTGCGCGAAAACACAGTGATAAAGGGGAAGCAATGGGACGTACGCGAAAATACGGCAATATAGGTAAAGGAATGAGAGGTGTGTGAAAACACATTCATATAGGGAAAGCGATGAGAGGTGGGCGAAAACATAGCGATGTAGGAGAAGGTATGAGAGATTAGCGAAAACTCAGCTAAAAAGGAGAAGGTATGAGATGTGCGCGACAACAATGCGATATAGGCAAAGCTATGAGAGGTGAGCAAAAACATAGCGATATAGGGGAATGTATGGGAGGTGCGCCAAACACAGCGATATAGGGGAAGCTATTGGAGGTGCGTAAAAACACAGCGCTATAGGGGAATATATGAGAGCTGCGCGAAAACACAAGTATATAGGGGAAGCTATGGGAGAAAACACGTCGATATAGGGAAGGCGATGAGAGTTGGGCGAAAACACGGTGATGTAGGAGAAGGTATGAGAGATGAGCGAAAACTCAACTGAAAAGGGGAAGGTATGAGATGTGCGCGACAACACTGCGATATAGGCAAAGCTATGAGAGGTGAGCAAAAACCCAGCGATATAGGGGAAAGTATGGGAGGTGCGCGAAAACACCGCGATATAGGGGAAGCTATGGGAGGTGTGTAAATTCTCAGCGATAAGGGGAAGGTATGGGAGGTGTGCGAAAACACAGAGCTATTGGGGAATGTATGAGAGGTGTTCGAAAAAACGGCGCTATATGGGAATATATGAGAGGTGCGCGAAAACACAGCGATATAGGGGAAGCTATGGGAGGTGCACGAAAACACAGCAATCTTGGGGGAGGTATGAGAGCTGCGTGCCAACACTGCGATATAGGCAAAGCTATGCGAGGTGTGCAAAAACACAGCGATATAGGGGAAGGAATGAGAGGTGTGTGAAAACATGTCTATATAGGGGAAGCGATGAGAGGTGCACGAAAACACGGCGGTATAGAAGAAGGTATGAGAGCTGAGCGAAAACTCAGCTAAAATGGAGAAGGTATGAGATGTGCGCGAGAATACTGCGATATGGGCAAAGCTATGAGAGGTGAGCAAAAACACAGCGATATAGTGGAATCTATGGAAGGTGCGCCAAACACAGCGATATAGGGGAAGCTATTGGAGGTGCGTGAGAACACAGCGATATAGGGGTAGCTATGAGAGGTGCGTGAAAACACTGCGATATAGGGGAAGCTATGGGAGGTGTGCAAAAACTCAGCGATAAGGGGAAGTTATGGGAGGTGCGTGAAGATACAGTGATTTAGGGGAAGGTATGAGAGGTGCGCAAAAACATGGTGATGTTGGGCAATGTACGATAGGTGAGCGAAAACACAGCAATATAAGGGAGTTATTAGACTTGCGCGAGAACTCAGCAATATAGTGGAAGCTATGGGAGGTATCTGAAAACACGTCGATATAGGAGAAGATATGAGAGGTGCGCGAAAGCACAGAGATATAGGGGAAGCTATGAGAGGTGCAAAAAATCACAGCGATATAGGGGAAGGTATGAGAGGTGCGCGAAAACACATCGATATGGGGAAGCTACGAGAGTTGCGCGAAAACACAGCGATATAGTGGAATGTATGAGAGGTGGCGAAAACACAGAGATTTTGGGAAAGCTATGATAGGTGTGTGTGAACACAGCACTATAGGGGAATATATGAGAGGTGCGCAAAAACACGGCGATATGTGGAAATCTGTGGGAGTTGTCCGAAAACACAGTGATATAGTGGTATTTATGGTAGGTGCGCGAAATCACAGCGATATAGGGGAAGGTATGAGAGGTGCGCAAAAACACAGTGATGTAGGGGAATGTATGAGAGATGAGCGAAAACACAGCAATATAAGGGAAGTTATGGGACGTGCGCGAAAACACATCAATATAGTGGAAGCTGTGGGAGGTGCATGAAATCACGGCGATGTAGGAGAAGATATGAGAGGCGTGCGAAAACATGGCGATATGGGGGAGCTACGAGTGGTGCGCGAAAACACAGCGATATAGTGGAATGTACGAGAGGTGGCGAAAACTCAGAGATTTTGGGAAAGCTATGAGAGGTACGTGTAAACACAGCGCTATAGGGAAATATATGTGAGGTGCTCAAAACTACGGTGATATAGGGAAACCTATGGGAGGTGTCCGAAAACACAGCGATATTGAGGTATTTATGTCAGGTGCGCGAAATCACAGCGATATAGGGGAAGGTATGTGAGCTGCGCGAAAACACAGTGATAAAGGGGAAGCAATGGGACGTACGCGAAAATACGGCAATATAGGTAAAGGAATGAGAGGTGTGTGAAAACACATTCATATAGGGAAAGCGATGAGAGGTGGGCGAAAACATAGCGATGTAGGAGAAGGTATGAGAGATTAGCGAAAACTCAGCTAAAAAGGAGAAGGTATGAGATGTGCGCGACAACAATGCGATATAGGCAAAGCTATGAGAGGTGAGCAAAAACATAGTGATATAGGGGAATGTATGGGAGGTGCGCCAAACACAGCCATATAGGGGAAGCTATTGGAGGTGCGTGAAAACACAGCGCTATAGGGGAATATATGAGAGCTGCGCGAAAACACAGGTATATAGGGGAAGCTATGGGAGGTGCACGAAAACACAGCAATCTTGGGGAAGGTATGAGAGCTGCGCGAAAAGAGTGATATAGGAAAAGTAATCGGAGGTGCGCGAAAATACGGCGATATACGTGAAGGAATGAGAGGTGTGTGAAAACACGTCGATATAGGGAAGGCGATGAGAGGTGGGCGAAAACACGGTGATGTAGGAGAAGGTATGAGAGATAAGCGAAAACTCAGCTAAAAAGAGGAAGGTATGAGATGTGCGTGCCAACACTGCGATATAGGGAAAGCTATGAGAGGTGAGCAAAAACACAGCAATATAGAAGAAGGAATGAGAGGTGTGTGAAAACATGTCTATATAGGGGAAGCGATGAGAGGTGCGCGAAATCACGACGGTACAGAAGAAGTTATGAGAGCTGAGCGAAAACTCAGCTAAAATGGAGAAGGTATGAGATGTGCGGGACAACACTGCGATATAGGTAAAGCTATGAGAGGTGAGCAAAAACACAGCGATATAGGGGACGCTATGGAAGGTGCGCCAAGCACAGCGATATAGGGGAAGCTATTGGAGGTGCGTGAGAACACAGCGATACAGGGGAAGCTAAGAGAGGTGCGTGAAAACACTGCGATATAGGGGAATCTATGGGAGGTGTGCAAAAACTCAGCGATAAGGGGAAGTTATGGGAGGTGCGTGAAAATACAGCGATTTAGGGGAAGGTATGATAGGGAGGGGAAAACACAGCGATATAGGGGAAGGTATGGGAGGTGCGCCAAACACAGCGATATAGTGGAAGCTATTGGAGGTGCGCAAAAACACAACGCTATAGGGGAAGCTATGGGATGTGTGTAAAATCTCAGCGATAAGCGGAAGGTATGCGAGGTGTTCAAAATCACAGAGCTATAGAGGAATGTATGAGAGTTGTTCGAAAAAACGGCGCTATAGGGGAATATATGAGAGGTGCGCGAAAACAAAGCGATATAGGGGAAGCTATGAGAGGTGCGTGAAAACACTGCGATATAGGGGAAGCTATGGGAGGTGTGCAAAAACTCAGCGATAAGAGGAAGTTATGGGAGGTGCGTGAAGATACAGTGATTTAGGGGAAGGTATGAGAGGTGCGCAAAAACATGGTGATGTTGGGCAATGTACGATAGGTGAGCGAAAACACAGCAATATAAGGGAGTTATTAGACTTGCGCGAGAACTCAGCAATATAGTGGAAGCTATGGGAGGTATATGAAAACACGTCGATATAGGAGAAGATATGAGAGGTGCGCGAAAGCACAGAGATATAGGGGAAGCTATGAGAGGTGCAAAAAATCACAGCGATATAGGGGAAGGTATGAGAGGTGCGCGAAAACACATCGATATGGGGAAGCTACGAGAGTTGCGCGAAAACACAGCGATATAGTGGAATGTATGAGAGGTGGCGAAAACACAGAGATTTTGGGAAAGCTATGATAGGTGTGTGTGAACACAGCACTATAGGGGAATATATGAGAGGTGCGCAAAAACACGGCGATATGTGGAAATCTGTGGGAGTTGTCCGAAAACACAGTGATATAGTGGTATTTATGGTAGGTGCGCGAAATCACAGCGATATAGGGGAAGGTATGAGAGGTGCGCAAAAACACAGTGATGTAGGGGAATGTATGAGAGATGAGCGAAAACACAGCAATATAAGGGAAGTTATGGGACGTGCGCGAAAACACATCAATATAGTGGAAGCTGTGGGAGGTGCATGAAATCACGGCGATGTAGGAGAAGATATGAGAGGCGTGCGAAAACGTGGCGATATGGGGGAGCTACGAGAGGTGCGCGAAAACACAGCGATATAGTGGAATGTACGAGAGGTGGCGAAAACTCAGAGATTTTGGGAAAGCTATGAGAGGTACGTGTAAACACAGCGCTATAGGGAAATATATGTGAGGTGCTCAAAACTACGGTGATATAGGGAAACCTATGGGAGGTGTCCGAAAACACAGCGATATTGAGGTATTTATGTCAGGTGCGCGAAATCACAGCGATATAGGGGAAGGTATGTGAGCTGCGCGAAAACACAGTGATAAAGGGGAAGCAATGGGACGTACGCGAAAATACGGCAATATAGGTAAAGGAATGAGAGGTGTGTGAAAACACATTCATATAGGGAAAGCGATGAGAGGTGGGCGAAAACATAGCGATGTAGGAGAAGGTATGAGAGATTAGCGAAAACTCAGCTAAAAAGGAGAAGGTATGAGATGTGCGCCACAACAATGCGATATAGGCAAAGCTATGAGAGGTGAGCAAAAACATAGTGATATAGGGGAATGTATGGGAGGTGCGCCAAACACAGCCATATAGGGGAAGCTATTGGAGGTGCGTGAAAACACAGCGCTATAGGGGAATATATGAGAGCTGCGCGAAAACACAGGTATATAGGGGAAGCTATGGGAGGTGCACGAAAACACAGCGATCTTGGGGAAGGTATGAGAGCTGCGCGAAAAGAGTGATATAGGAAAAGTAATCGGAGGTGCGCGAAAATACGGCGATATACGTGAAGGAATGAGAGGTGTGTGAAAACACGTCGATATAGGGAAGGCGATGAGAGGTGGGCGAAAACACGGTGATGTAGGAGAAGGTATGAGAGATAAGCGAAAACTCAGCTAAAAAGAGGAAGGTATGAGATGTGCGTGCCAACACTGCGATATAGGGAAAGCTATGAGAGGTGAGCAAAAACACAGCAATATAGAAGAAGGAATGAGAGGTGTGTGAAAACATGTCTATATAGGGGAAGCGATGAGAGGTGCGCGAAATCACGACGGTACGGAAGAAGTTATGAGAGCTGAGCGAAAACTCAGCTAAAATGGAGAAGGTATGAGATGTGCGAGACAACACTGCGATATAGGTAAAGCTATGAGAGGTGAGCAAAAACACAGCGATATAGGGGACGCTATGGAAGGTGCGCCAAGCACAGCGATATAGGGGAAGCTATTGGAGGTGCGTGAGAACACAGCGATACAGGGGAAGCTAAGAGAGGTGCGTGAAAACACTGCGATATAGGGGAAGCTATGGGAGGTGTGCAAAAACTCAGCGATAAGGGGAAGTTATGGGAGGTGCGTGAAAATACAGCGATTTAGGGGAAGGTATGATAGGGAGGGGAAAACACAGCGATATAGGGGAAGGTATGGGAGGTGCGCCAAACACAGCGATATAGTGGAAGCTATTGGAGGTGCACAAAAACACAACGCTATAGGGGAAGCTATGGGATGTGTGTAAAATCTCAGCGATAAGGGGAAGGTATGGGAGGTGTTCAAAAACACAGAGCTATAGAGGAATGTATGAGAGTTGTTCGAAAAAACGGCGCTATAGGGGAATATATGAGAGGTGCGCGAAAACAAAGCGATATAGGGGAAGCTATGAGAGGTGCAATAAATCACAGCGATATAGGGGAAGGTATGAGAGGTGCCGAAAACACATCGATATAGTGGAATGTATGAGAGGTGGCAAAAACACAGAGATTTTGGGAAAGCTTGATAGGTGCGTGTAAACACAGCAATATAGGGGAATATATGAGAGGTGCGCAAAAACATGGCGATATATGGAAATCTATGGGAGTTGTCCGAAAACACTGTGATATAGGGGTATTTATGGTAGGTGCGCGAAAACACAGCGATATAGGGGAAGGTATGAGCGGTGCACAAAAACACGGTGATGTAGGGGAATGTAGGAGAGGTGAGCGAAAACACAGCAATATCATGGAAGCTATGGGAGGTGCATGGAATCACGGCGATATAGGAGAAGATATGAGAGGTGCGCGAAAGCACAGAGATATAGGGGAAGCTATGAGAGGTGCTCGAAAACATGGTGATATAGGGGAAACTATCAGAGGTGTGCGAAAACACAGCAATATACGGGAAGGTATGAGAGGTGTGTGAAACTGGTCGATACAGGGAAAGCAATGAGAGGTGGGTGAAAACACGGTGATGTAGGAGAAGGTATGAGAGATGAGCGAAAACTCAGCCTAAAAGGGGAAGGTATGAGATGTGCGCGACAACACTGCGATATAGGCAAAGCTATGAGAGGTGAGCAAAAACACAGCGATATAGGGGAAGCTATGAGAGGTGCACGATAACACCGCGATACAGGGGAAGGTATGAGAGGTGCGCAAAAACACGGTGACGTAGGGGAATGTATGAAAGATGAGCGAAAATACAGCAATATAAGGGAAGTTATGGGACCTGCGCGAAAACACAGCGATATAGTAGAAGCTATGGGAGGTGCATGAAGTCACGGCGATATAGGAGAAGATATGAGAGGTGCGCGAAAGCACAGAGATATAGGGGAAGCTATGAGCGGTGCGCGAAAACACGGCGATATAGGGGAAGCTATGGGAGGTGTGCAAAAACCCAGTGATAAAGAAGGTGTGGAAGGAGCGCGAAAACACAGCGATATAGGGGAAGCTCTGGGAGGTGTGTAAAATCTCAGCGATAAGGGGAAGGTATGGGAGGTGTTCGAAAAAACGGCGCTATACGGGAATATATGAAAGGTGCGCGAAAACAAAGCGATATAGGGGAAGCTATGGGAGGTACACGAAAACACAGCAATCTTGGGAAAGGTATGAGAGCTGCGCGAAAACAGTGATATAGGTGAAGCAAATGGAGGTGCACGAAAATACCGTGATATAGGGAAATCTATGGGAGGTGTCCGAAAACACAGCGGTATAGGGGTATTTATGAGAGGTGCGTGAAAAAACAGCGAAATAAGGGAAGGTGTGCGAGGTGCGAAAAACACAGCAATGTAAGGGAAGCTATGGGATGTGCATGAAAACACATCGATATACGGGAAGCTACGAGAAGTACGCGAAAACACGGCGATATAGTGCAAGGTATGAGAGGTGGCGAAAACTCAGAGATTTTGGGAAAGCTATGAGAGGTACGTGTAAACACAGCGCTATAGGGGAATATATGAGAGGTGCGCAAAAACCCGGTGATATAGGGAAATCTATGGGAGGTGTCCGAAAACACAGCGATATAGAGGTATTTATGCCAGGTGCGCGAAAACACAGCGATATAGGGGAAGGTATGAGCGGTGCACAAAAACACGGTGATGTAGGGGAATGTAGGAGAGGTGAGCGAAAACACAGCAATATCATGGAAGCTATGGGAGGTGCATGGAATCACGGCGATATAGGAGAAGATATGAGAGGGGCGCGAAAGCACAGAGATATAGGGGAAGCTATGAGAGATGCTCGAAAACATGGTGATATAGGAGAAACTATGAGTGGTGCGTGAAAACACAGCAATATACGGGAAGGTATGAGAGGTGTGTAAAACTGGTCGATACAGGGAAAGCGATGAGAGGTGGGCGAAAACACTGCGATGTAGGAGAAGGTATGAGAGATGAGCGAAAACTCAGCTAAAAAGGGGAAGGTATGAGATGTGCGCGACAACAATGGGATATAGGCAAAGCTGTGAGAGGTGAGCAAAAACACAGCGATATAGGGGAAAGTATGGGAGGTGCGCCAAACACAGTGATATAGGGGAAGCTATTGGAGGTGTGCGAAAACACAGCGCTATAGGGGAATATATGAGAGGGGCGCGAAAACACAGCGATATAGGGGAAGCTATGGGAGGTGCACGAAAACACAGCAATCTTGCGGAAGGTATGAGAGCGGCGTGAAAACAGTGATATATAGGGAAGCAATGGGCGGTGCGTGAAAATATGGCGATATACGTGAAGGAATGAGAGGTGTGTGAAAACACGTCGATATAAGGAAGGCGATGAGAAGTGGGCGAAAACACGGTGATGTAGGAGAAGGTATGAGAGATGAGCGAAAACTCAGCTAAAAAGGGGAAGGTATGAGATTTGCGTGCCAACACTGCGATATAGGCAAAGCTATGAGAAGTGAGCAAAAACACAGCGATATAGGGATATTTATGGCAGGTGTGCAAAAACACTGTGATATAGGGAAAGCGATGAGAGGTGGGCGAAAACACGGCGGTATAGAAGAATGTATGAGAGATGGGCGAAAACTCAGCTAAAAAGTGGAAGGTATGAGAGGTGAGCGAGAATACTGCGATATAGGCAAAGCTATGAGAGGTGAGCAAAAACACCGCGATATAGGGGAAGCTATGATAGGTGCGTGAAAACACAGCGATATAGGGGAAGCTATGGGAGGTGCGCCAAATACAGCATTATAGGGGAAGCTATGGGAGGTGTGCGAAAACACAGCAATACAGCAGAAGGTATGAGATGTGCGCGAAAACACAGCAATACATGGGAAACAATGGGAGAAGGTATGCGAGGTGCGCAAAAACAGTGATATAGGTGAAGCAAATGGAGGTGCACGAAAATACGGCGATATAGGGAAATCTATGGGAGGTGTCCGAAAACACAGCGATATAGGGGTACTTATGGGAGGTGCGTGAAAAAACAGCGAAATAAGGGAAGGTGTGCGAGGTGCGAAAAACACAGCAATGTAAGGGAAGCTATGGGATGTGCATGAAAACACATCGATATACGGGAAGCTATGAGAAGTGTGCGAAAACACATCGATATACTTGAAGGTATGAGAGGTGCGCGTAAACCAGCGACATAGGGGAATTTATGAGAGGTGCGCAAAAACACGGTGATGTAGGGGAATGTATGAGAGGTGCGCAAAAACATGGCTATATAGGGAAATCTATGAGAGGTGTCCGAAAACACAGTGATATAGGGGAAGGAATGAGAAGTGTGTGAAAACACATCTATATAGGGGAAGCGATGAGAGGTGTGCGAAAACACGGAGGTATAGAAGGAGGTATGAGAGATGAGCAAAAACTCAGCGAAAAAGGGGTAGGTATGAGATGTGTGCGAGAATACTGCGATATAGGCAAAGCTATGAGAGGTGCGAGAATACTGCGATATAGGCAAAGCTATGAGAGGTGACCAAAAACACCGCAATATGGGGGAAGCTATGGAAGGTGTGCAAAAACTCAGCGATAAGGGGAAAGTATCGGAGGTGCGCGATAACACCGCGATATAGGGGAAGGTATGAGAGGTGTGACAAAAACACAGTGATGTAGAAAAATGTATGAGAGGTGAGCAAAAACACAGCAATATAAGGGAAGTTATGAGACGTGCACGAAAACACAGCGATATAGTGGAAGCTATGGGAGGTGCATGAAAACACGTTGATATAGGAGAAGATATGAGAGGTGCGCGAAAGCACAGAGATATAGGGGAAGCTATGTGTGGTGCAAAAAATCACAGCGATATAGGGGAAGGTATGAGAGTTGCGCGAAAACACATTGATATAGGGAAGCTACGAAAGAGTGCGCGAAAACACAGCGATATAGTGGAATGTATGGGAGGTGCATGAAAACACGTCGATATAGGAGAAGATATGAGAGGTGCGCGAAAGCACAGAGATATAGGGGAAGCTATGAGAGATTTAAAAAATCACAGCGATATAGGGGAAGGTATGAGTGGTGCGCAAAAACACGGTGATGTAGGGGAAGATATGAGAGGTGAGCGAAAACACAGCAATATCATGGAAGCTATGGGAGGTGCATGGAATCACGGCGATATAGGAGAAGATGTGAGAGGTGCGCGAAAGCACAGAGATATAGGGGAAGCTATGAGAGGTGCTCGAAAGCATGGTGATATAGGAGAAACTATGAGTTTGTGCGCGAAAACACAGCATTATACGGGAAGGTATGAGAGGTGTGTGACACTGGTCGATACAGGGAAAGCGATGACAGGTGGACGAAAATACGGCGATGTAGGAGAAGGTATGAGAGATGAGCGAAAACACATCGATATGGGGAAACTACGAGAGGTGCGCGAAAACACAGCGATATAGTGGAATGTTTGAGAGGTGGCGAAAACTCAGAGATTTCGGGAAAGCTATGAGAGGTGCGTGGTAAACACAGCGCTATAGGGGAATATATGAGACGTGCGCAAAAACACGGTGATATAGGGAAATCTATGGGAGGTGTCTGAAAACACAGCGATATAGGGTTATTTATGGCAGGTGCGCAAAAACACAGCGATATAGGGGAAGGCATGAGAGGTGAGCGAAAACACGGTGATGTAGGGGAATGTATGAGAGGTGAGTGAAAACACAGCAATATAAGGGAAGTTACGGGACGTGCGCGAAAACACAGCAATATCGTGGAAGCTATGGGAGGTGCATGAAATCACGGCGATATTGGAGAAGATATGAGAGGTGTGCGAAAGCACAGAGATATAGGAGAAGCTATGAGAGGTGCGCGAAACATGGTGATATAGGGGAAGCTATGATAGGTGCGCGAAAACACAGCAATATACGGGAAGGTATGAGAGTTGCGCGGAAAACACAGTGATATAGGAGAAGCAATTGGAGGTGCGCGAAAATACAGCGGTATACGTGAAGGAATGAGAGGTGTGTGTAACACGTCGATACAGGGAAAGCGATGAGAGGTGGGCGAAAACACGGTGATGTAGGAGAAGGTATGAGAGATGAGCGAAAACTCAGCTAAAAAGGGGAAGTTATGAGATCTGCGCGACAACACTGCGATATAGGCAAAGCTATGAGAGGTGAGCAAAAACACAGCGATATAGGGGAAAGTACGGGAAGTGTGCAAACACAGCGATATAGGGGAAGCTATTGGAGGTGCGCGAAAACACAGTGACAAAGGGGAAGCTATGGGAGGTGTGTAAAACTCAGCGATAAGGGGAAGGTGTGGAGAGGTGTGAGAAAGCACAGAGCTATAGGGGAATGTATGAGAGGTGTGCGAAAAAACATCGATATAGGGGAAGCTATGGGAGGTGCGTGAAAACACAGCGATATAGGGGAAGCTATGGGAGGTGTGCAAAAATTCAGCGATAATGAGAAGGTGTGGGAGGTGTGCGAAAACACAGCGATTTAGGGGAAGGTATGAGATGGAGGCAAAAACACAGCGATATAGGGGAATATATGAGAGGTGTCCGAAAACACAGCGACATAAGGTAATTCATGTGAGGTGCACGAAAACACAGCAATATAGGTGAAGTTATGTGAGCTGCGCGAAAACACAGTGATAAAAGGGAAGCTATGGGAGGTGCGCGAAGACACAGCAATATAGTGGAAGGTATGTGACCTGCGCGAAAACACAGTGATAAAGGGGAAGCAATGGGAGGTGCGCGAAAATACAGCAATATACGTAAAGGAATGAGAGGTGTGTGAAAACAGGTCGATACAGGGAAAGCGATGAGAGGTGGGCGAAAACACGGTGATGTAGGAGAAGGTATGAGAGATGAGCGAAACTCAGCTAAAAAGGGGAAGGTATGAGATGTGCGCGACAACACTGTGATATAGGCAAAGCTATGAGAGGTGAGCAAAAACACAGCGAAATAGGGGAAAGTGTGGGAGGTGCGCCAAACACAGCGATATAGGGGAAGCTATTGGTGGTGCACGAAAACACAGCGATATAGGGGAAGCTATGAGAGATGTGCGTAAACACGGCGATATAGGGGAAGCTATGGGAGGTGTGCAAAATCTCAGCAATAAGGGGAAGGTATGGGAGGTGTGCGAAAACACAGAGCTATAGGGGAATGTATGGGAGGTGTTCGAAAAAACGGCACTATAGGGGAATATATGAGAGGTGCGCGAAAACACAGCGATATAGGGGAAGCAATGGGAGGTGCGCGAAAATACGGTGATATACATGAAGGAATGAGAGGTGTGTGAAAACACGTCGATATAGGGAAGGCGATGAGAGGTGGGCGAACACACGGTGATGTATGAGAAGGTATGAGAGATGAGCGAAAACTCAGCTAAAAAGGGGAAGGTATGAGATGTGCGTGCCAACACTGCAATATAGGCAAAGCTATGAGAGGTGAGCAAAAACACAGCGATATAGGGGAAAGCATGGGAGGTGCGCCAAACACAGCGATATAGGGGAAGCTATTGGATGTGCGCAAAAAAACAGCGATATATGGGTAGCGATGAGAGGTGCACGAAAACGCAGCGATATAGGGGATGGTATGCAAGGTGCGTGAAAACACAGTTATATAGGGGAAGGTTTGACAGGTACGCAAAATCACAATGATATAGGGGAAGCTAGGGGAGGTGCGCAAAAACACAGCAGTATAGGGCAAGCTCTGAGACGTGCGCAAAAACACAGCTCTTTAGGGGAAGCTATGGGAGGTGTGCGAAAACACAGCAATACAGCAGAAGGCATGAGATGTGTGCGAAAACACAGCAATACATGGAAAACTATGGGAGGTGCGTGAAGAAACCGAAATAGGGGAAGGTATTCAAGGTGCACCAAAACACAGCAATGTAGGGGAAGCTATGGGATGTGCATGAAAACACATCGATATACGGGAAGCTACGAGAGGTGCGCGAAAACATGGCAATATAGTGGAAGTTATGAGAGGTGCGTGAAAACACATCGATATTGGGGAGGCTACGATAGGTGCGTGAAAACACATCGATATACTTGAGGGTATGAGAGGTGCGCAAAAACACAATGATGTAGGGGAAGCAATGGGAGGTGCGCGAAAACAGAGTGACATAGGGGAAGTTATGAGAGGTGCACAAAAACACGGCGATATACGTGAAGGAATGTGAGGTGCGTGAAACTGGTCAATACAAGGAAAGCAATGAGAGGCGGGCGAAAACATGGTGATGTAGGAGAAGGTATGAGAGATGAGCAAAAACACAACGATATAGGAGAAAGTATGGGAGGTGCGCCAAACACAGCAATATAGAGGAAGCTATTTGATGTGCGCAAAAACACATCGATATAGGGGAAGCTATGAGAGGTGCGCGAAAACACAGCGATCTAGGGGAAGCTACGATAGGTGCGTGAAAACACATTGATATACTTGAAGGTATGAGAGGTGTGCGAAAACACAACGATGTAGGGGAAGCAATGGGAGGTGCGCGAAAACACAGCGACATAGGGGAATTTATGAGAGGTGCGCAAGAACACGTGATGGGGAATGTAAGAGGGGTGCGTGAAAACACGGTTATGTAGGGAAAACTATGAGAGGTGTCCAAAAACACAGCGATATAGGGGTATTTATGGCAGGTGTGCAAAAATACAGTGATATAGGGGAAGGAATGAGAGGTGTGTGAAAACATGTCTATGTAGGGGAAGCGATGAGAGGTGCGCAAAAAGACAGCGGTATAGAAGAAGGTATGAGAGATGAGCGAAAACTCACCTAAAAAGGGGAAGGTATGAGATGTGCGCGAGAATACTGCGATATAGGCAAAGCTATGAGAGGTGAGCAAAAACACAGCGATATAGGGGAAGGTATGAGAGGTGTGCAAAAACTCAGCGATAGGGGGAAGTTATGGGAGTGGCGCGAAAATACAGCGATTTAGAGGAAGGTATGAGAGGGAGTCGAAAACACAGTGTTATAGGGGAAGCAATGGGAGGTGCGCGGAAACACTTCGAAATACGTGAAGGAATGAGAGGTGTGTGAAAACACGACGATATAGGGGAAGTGATGAGAGGTGCACGAAAGCACGGCGATATAGGGGAAGCTATGAGAGGTGAGCGAAAACACAGCGATGTAGGAGACTCTATGGGAGATACGCGAAAACACGGTGATATAGGGGAAGGAATTATAGGTGAGAGAAAACGCAGCTTTATAGGGGAAGGTATGAGAGCTGCAAGAAAAAATGGCGATATAGTGGCAGCTATGAGAGGTGCGCAGAGTCATGGCGATGTAGGGGAATATATGACAAGTGCGCGAAAACAGGGCGATAAAGCGGAAGCTATGAGATGTGAGTGAAAACACAGCGATATAGGGGAAGGTATGAGAGGGAGGCAAAAGCACAGTGATATAGGGGAAGGGATGAGAGGTGTCCGATTAACACCGCGAAATAGGGGAAGGTATGAAAGGTGTGAAAAAAACGGTGATGTAGGGGAATGTATGAGAGGTGCACGAAAACACGGCGATATAGTGGCAGCTATGAGAGGTGCGCAGAGTCACGGTGATGTAGGGGAATATATGACAGGTGCGCGAAAACAGGACGATAAAGAGGAAGCTATGAGAGGTGAGTGAAAACACAGCAATAAAGGGTAAGCTATGGGAGGTGCGCGAAATCACAGCGATGTAGAGGAAGGGATGAGAGGTGCGTGAAAGCATCGCAACTTATGGGAAGCTATGAGAGGTGCACGAGAACACAGCGGTAGAGGGGAAGCTATGAGAGGAGTGCGAATGAGAGGTGCGCTATAACACAGTAATATAGGGGAAGTTATCAGAGGTCTTTGAAAACACGGCGATATAGTGGAAGGTACGGTAGGTGCACGAAACACAGCGATTTACAGGAATGTATCAGAGGTACGTGAAAACACAGTGATATAGGGGAATATATGAGAGGTGAGAGAAAATGCAACTCTATAGGGGAAGGTATGAGAAGTGCGCAAAAACAGAGCGATATAGGGGACGGTATGAGAGGTGCGTGAAAACACGGCAATATAGGAGAAGGTATGAGAGACGAGCGAAAACTCAGCTAAAAAGGTGAAGGTTTGAGAGGTGCGCAAAAACACGGCGATATAGGCAAATCTCTGAGAGGTGAGCAAAAATACAGCAATATAGCGGAAGCTATGGGAGGTGCGCCAAAGCACCGTGATGTAGTGGAAGATATCAGAGGTGCGCGAAAGCACAGAGATATAAGGCAAGGTATGAGAGGTGCGCAAAAACACGGTGATGTAGGGGAATGTATGAGAGATGAGCGAAAACACAGCAATATAAGGGAAGTTATGGGACGTGCGCGAAAACACATCAATATAGTGGAAGCTGTGGGAGGTGCATGAAATCACGGCGATGTAGGAGAAGATATGAGAGGCGTGCGAAAACATGACGATATGGGGGAGCTACGAGAGGTGCGCGAAAACACAGCGATATAGTGGAATGTACGAGAGGTGGCGAAAACTCAGAGATTTTGGGAAAGCTATGAGAGGTACGTGTAAACACAGCGCTATAGGGAAATATATGTGAGGTGCTCAAAACTACGGTGATATAGGGAAACCTATGGGAGGTGTCCGAAAACACAGCGATATTGAGGTATTTATGTCAGGTGCGCGAAATCACAGCGATATAGGGGAAGGTATGTGAGCTGCGCGAAAACACAGTGATAAAGGGGAAGCAATGGGACGTACGCGAAAATACGGCAATATAGGTAAAGGAATGAGAGGTGTGTGAAAACACATTCATATAGGGAAAGCGATGAGAGATGGGCGAAAACATAGCGATGTAGGAGAAGGTATGAGAGATTAGCGAAAACTCAGCTAAAAAGGAGAAGGTATGAGATGTGCGCGACAACAATGCGATATAGGCAAAGCTATGAGAGGTGAGCAAAAACATAGCGATATAGGGGAAAGTATGGGAGGTGCGCGAAAACACCGCGATATAGGGGAAGCTATGGGAGGTGTGTAAATTCTCAGCGATAAGGGGAAGGTATGGGAGGTGTGCGAAAACACAGAGCTATTGGGGAATGTATGAGAGGTGTTCGAAAAAACGGCGCTATATGGGAATATATGAGAGGTGCGCGAAAACACAGCGATATAGGGAAGCTATGGGAGGTGCACGAAAACACAGCAATCTTGGGGGAGCTATGAGAGCTGCGTGCCAACACTGCGATATAGGCAAAGCTATGCGAGGTGTGCAAAAACACAGCGATATAGGGGAAGGAATGAGAGGTGTGTGAAAACATGTCTATATAGGGGAAGCGATGAGAGGTGCACGAAAACACGGCGGTATAGAAGAAGGTATGAGAGCTGAGTGAAAACTCAGCTAAAATGGAGAAGGTATGAGATGTGCGCGAGAATACTGCGATATGGGCAAAGCTATGAGAGGTGAGCAAAAACACAGCGATATAGTGGAATCTATGGAAGGTGCGCCAAACACAGCGATATAGGGGAAGCTATTGGAGGTGTGTGAGAACACAGCGATATAGGGGTAGCTATGAGAGGTGCGTGAAAACACTGCGATATAGGGGAAGCTATGGGAGGTGTGCAAAAACTCAGCGATAAGGGGAAGTTATGGGAGGTGCGTGAAGATACAGTGATTTAGGGGAAGGTATGAGAGGTGCGCAAAAACATGGTGATGTTGGGCAATGTACGATAGGTGAGCGAAAACACAGCAATATAAGGGAGTTATTAGACTTGCGCGAGAACTCAGCAATATAGTGGAAGCTATGGGAGGTATATGAAAACACGTCGATATAGGAGAAGATATGAGAGGTGCGCGAAAGCACAGAGATATAGGGGAAGCTATGAGAGGTGCAAAAAATCACAGCGATATAGGGGAAGGTATGAGAGGTGCGCGAAAACACATCGATATGGGGAAGCTACGAGAGTTGCGCGAAAACACAGCGATATAGTGGAATGTATGAGAGGTGGCGAAAACACAGAGATTTTGGGAAAGCTATGATAGGTGTGTGTGAACACAGCACTATAGGGGAATATATGAGAGGTGCGCAAAAACACGGCGATATGTGGAAATCTGTGGGAGTTGTCCGAAAACACAGTGATATAGTGGTATTTATGGTAGGTGCGCGAAATCACAGCGATATAGGGGAAGGTATGAGAGGTGCGCAAAAACACAGTGATGTAGGGGAATGTATGAGAGATGAGCGAAAACACAGCAATATAAGGGAAGTTATGGGACGTGCGCGAAAACACATCAATATAGTGGAAGCTGTGGGAGGTGCATGAAATCACGGCGATGTAGGAGAAGATATGAGAGGCGTGCGAAAACATGGCGATATGGGGGAGCTACGAGTGGTGCGCGAAAACACAGCGATATAGTGGAATGTACGAGAGGTGGCGAAAACTCAGAGATTTTGGGAAAGCTATGAGAGGTACGTGTAAACACAGCGCTATAGGGAAATATATGTGAGGTGCTCAAAACTACGGTGATATAGGGAAACCTATGGGAGGTGTCCGAAAACACAGCGATATTGAGGTATTTATGTCAGGTGCGCGAAATCACAGCGATATAGGGGAAGGTATGTGAGCTGCGCGAAAACACAGTGATAAAGGGGAAGCAATGGGACGTACGCGAAAATACGGCAATATAGGTAAAGGAATGAGAGGTGTGTGAAAACACATTCATATAGGGAAAGCGATGAGAGGTGGGCGAAAACATAGCGATGTAGGAGAAGGTATGAGAGATTAGCGAAAACTCAGCTAAAAAGGAGAAGGTATGAGATGTGCGCCACAACAATGCGATATAGGCAAAGCTATGAGAGGTGAGCAAAAACATAGTGATATAGGGGAATGTATGGGAGGTGCGCCAAACACAGCCATATAGGGGAAGCTATTGGAGGTGCGTGAAAACACAGCGCTATAGGGGAATATATGAGAGCTGCGCGAAAACACAGGTATATAGGGGAAGCTATGGGAGGTGCACGAAAACACAGCAATCTTGGGGAAGGTATGAGAGCTGCGCGAAAAGAGTGATATAGGAAAAGTAATCGGAGGTGCGCGAAAATACGGCGATATACGTGAAGGAATGAGAGGTGTGTGAAAACACGTCGATATAGGGAAGGCGATGAGAGGTGGGCGAAAACACGGTGATGTAGGAGAAGGTATGAGAGATAAGCGAAAACTCAGCTAAAAAGAGGAAGGTATGAGATGTGCGTGCCAACACTGCGATATAGGGAAAGCTATGAGAGGTGAGCAAAAACACAGCAATATAGAAGAAGGAATGAGAGGTGTGTGAAAACATGTCTATATAGGGGAAGCGATGAGAGGTGCGCGAAATCACGACGGTACAGAAGAAGTTATGAGAGCTGAGCGAAAACTCAGCTAAAATGGAGAAGGTATGAGATGTGCGGGACAACACTGCGATATAGGTAAAGCTATGAGAGGTGAGCAAAAACACAGCGATATAGGGGACGCTATGGAAGGTGCGCCAAGCACAGCGATATAGGGGAAGCTATTGGAGGTGCGTGAGAACACAGCGATACAGGGGAAGCTAAGAGAGGTGCGTGAAAACACTGCGATATAGGGGAATCTATGGGAGGTGTGCAAAAACTCAGCGATAAGGGGAAGTTATGGGAGGTGCGTGAAAATACAGCGATTTAGGGGAAGGTATGATAGGGAGGGGAAAACACAGCGATATAGGGGAAGGTATGGGAGGTGCGCCAAACACAGCGATATAGTGGAAGCTATTGGAGGTGCGCAAAAACACAACGCTATAGGGGAAGCTATGGGATGTGTGTAAAATCTCAGCGATAAGGGGAAGGTATGCGAGGTGTTCAAAATCACAGAGCTATAGAGGAATGTATGAGAGTTGTTCGAAAAAACGGCGCTATAGGGGAATATATGAGAGGTGCGCGAAAACAAAGCGATATAGGGGAAGCTATGAGAGGTGCAATAAATCACAGCGATATAGGGGAAGGTATGAGAGGTGCCGAAAACACATCGATATGGGGAAGCTCCGAGAGGTGCGCGAAAACACAGCGATATAGTGGAATGTATGAGAGGTGGCAAAAACACAGAGATTTTGGGAAAGCTTGATAGGTGCGTGTAAACACAGCACTATAGGGGAATATATGAGAGGTGCGCAAAAACATGGCGATATATGGAAATCTATGGGAGTTGTCCGAAAACACTGTGATATAGGGGTATTTATGGTAGGTGCGCGAAAACACAGCGATATAGGGGAAGGTATGAGAGGTGCGCAAAAACACAGTGATGTAGGGGAATGTATGAGAGATGAGCGAAAACACAGCAATATAAGGGAAGTTATGGGACGTGCGCGAAAACACATCAATATAGTGGAAGCTGTGGGAGGTGCATGAAATCACGGCGATGTAGGAGAAGATATGAGAGGTGTGCGAAAACATGGCAATATGGGGGAGATACGAGAGGTGTGCGAAAAAACAGCGATATAGTGGAATGTACGAGAGGTGGCAAAAACTCGGAGATTTTGGGAAAGCTATGAGAGGTACGTGTAAACACAGCGCTATAGGGAAATATATGTGAGGTGCTCAAAACTACGGTGATATAGGGAAATCTATGGGAGGTGTCCGAAAACACAGCGATATTGAGGTATTTATGTCAGGTGCACGAAATCACAGCGATATAGGGGAAGTTGTGAGCGGTGCGCATAAACACGGTGATGTAGGGGAATGTATGAGAGGTGAGCGAAAACACAGCAATATAAGGGAAGTTATGGGATGTGCGCGAAAACACAGCAATATCGTGGAAGCTATGGGAGGTGCATGGAATCACGGCGATATAGGAGAAGATATGAGAGGTGCGCGAAAGCACAGAGACATAGGGGAAGCTATGAGAGGTGCTCGAAAACATGGTGATATAGGGGAAACTATGAGTGGTGTGCGAAAACACAGCAATATACGGGAAGGTATGAGAGGTGTGTGAAACTGGTCGATACAGGGAAAGCAATGAGAGGTGGGTGAAAACACGGTGATGTAGGAGAAGGTATGAGAGATGAGCGAAAACTCAGCCTAAAAGGGGAAGGTATGAGATGTGCGCGACAACACTGCGATATAGGCAAAGCTATGAGAGGTGAGCAAAAACACAGCGAAATAGGGGAAGCTATTGGAGGTGTGCGAAAACACAGCAATATAGGGGAAGCTATGAGAGGTGCACGATAACACCGCGATACAGGGGAAGGTATGAGAGGTGCGCAAAAACACGGTGACGTAGGGGAATGTATGAAAGGTGAGCGAAAATACAGCAATATAAGGGAAGTTATGGGACCTGCGCGAAAACACAGCGATAGAGTAGAAGCTATGGGAGGTGCATGAAGTCACGGCGATATAGGAGAAGATATGAGAGGTGCGCGAAAGCACAGAGATATAGGGGAAGCTATGAGCGGTGCGCGAAAACACGGCGATATAGGGGAAGCTATGGGAGGTGTGCAAAAACCCAGTGATAAAGAAGGTGTGGAAGGAGCGCGAAAACACAGCGATATAGGGGAAGCTATGGGATGTGTGTAAAATCTCAGCGATAAGGGGAAGGTATGGGAGGTGTTCGAAAAAACGGCGCTATACGGGAATATATGAAAGGTGCGCGAAAACAAAGCGATATAGGGGAAGTTATGGGAGGTACACGAAAACACAGCAATCTTGGGGAAGGTATGAGAGCTGCGCGAAAACAGTGATATAGGTGAAGCAAATGGAGGTGCACGAAAATACCGTGATATAGGGAAATCTATGGGAGGTGTCCGAAAACACAGCGGTATAGGGGTATTTATGAGAGGTGCGTGAAAAAACAGCGAAATAAGGGAAGGTGTGCGAGGTGCGAAAAACACAGCAATGTAAGGGAAGCTATGGGATGTGCATGAAAACACATCGATATACGGGAAGCTACGAGAAGTACGCGAAAACACGGCGATATAGTGGAAGGTATGAGAGGTGGCGAAAACTCAGAGATTTTGGGAAAGCTATGAGAGGTACGTGTAAACACAGCGCTATAGGGGAATATATGAGAGGTGCGCAAAAACCCGGTGATATAGGGAAATCTATGGGAGGTGTCCGAAAACACAGCGATATAGGGGTATTTATGCCAGGTGCGCGAAAACACAGCGATATAGGGGAAGGTATGAGCGGTGCACAAAAACACGGTGATGTAGGGGAATGTAGGAGAGGTGAGCGAAAACACAGCAATATCATGGAAGCTATGGGAGGTGCATGGAATCACGGCGATATAGGAGAAGATATGAGAGGGGCGCGAAAGCACAGAGATATAGGGGAAGCTATGAGAGATGCTCGAAAACATGGTGATATAGGAGAAACTATGAGTGGTGCGTGAAAACACAGCAATATACGGGAAGGTATGAGAGGTGTGTAAAACTGGTCGATACAGGGAAAGCGATGAGAGGTGGGCGAAAACACTGCGATGTAGGAGAAGGTATGAGAGATGAGCGAAAACTCAGCTAAAAAGGGGAAGGTATGAGATGTGCGCGACAACAATGGGATATAGGCAAAGCTGTGAGAGGTGAGCAAAAACACAGCGATATAGGGGAAAGTATGGGAGGTGCGCCAAACACAGTGATATAGGGGAAGCTATTGGAGGTGTGCGAAAACACAGCGCTATAGGGGAATATATGAGAGGGGCGCGAAAACTCAGCGATATAGGGGAAGCTATGGGAGGTGCACGAAAACACAGCAATCTTGCGGAAGGTATGAGAGCGGCGTGAAAACAGTGATATATAGGGAAGCAATGGGCGGTGCGTGAAAATATGGCGATATACGTGAAGGAATGAGAGGTGTGTGAAAACACGTCGATATAAGGAAGGCGATGAGAAGTGGGCGAAAACACGGTGATGTAGGAGAAGGTATGAGAGATGAGCGAAAACTCAGCTAAAAAGGGGAAGGTATGAGATTTGCGTGCCAACACTGCGATATAGGCAAAGCTATGAGAAGTGAGCAAAAACACAGCGATATAGGGATATTTATGGCAGGTGTGCAAAAACACTGTGATATAGGGAAAGCGATGAGAGGTGGGCGAAAACACGGCGGTATAGAAGAATGTATGAGAGATGGGCGAAAACTCAGCTAAAAAGTGGAAGGTATGAGAGGTGAGCGAGAATACTGCGATATAGGCAAAGCTATGAGAGGTGAGCAAAAACACCGCGATATAGGGGAAGCTATGATAGGTGCGTGAAAACACAGCGATATAGGGGAAGCTATGGGAGGTGCGCCAAATACAGCATTATAGGGGAAGCTATGGGAGGTGTGCGAAAACACAGCAATACAGCAGAAGGTATGAGATGTACGCGAAAACACAGCAATACATGGGAAACAATGGGAGAAGGTATGCGAGGTGCGCAAAAACAGTGATATAGGTGAAGCAAATGGAGGTGCACGAAAATACGGCGATATAGGGAAATCTATGGGAGGTGTCCGAAAACACAGCGATATAGGGGTACTTATGGGAGGTGCGTGAAAAAACAGCGAAATAAGGGAAGGTGTGCGAGGTGCGAAAAACACAGCAATGTAAGGGAAGCTATGGGATGTGCATGAAAACACATCGATATACGGGAAGCTATGAGAAGTGTGCGAAAACACATCGATATACTTGAAGGTATGAGAGGTGCGCGTAAACCAGCGACATAGGGGAATTTATGAGAGGTGCGCAAAAACACGGTGATGTAGGGGAATGTATGAGAGGTGCGCAAAAACATGGCTATATAGGGAAATCTATGAGAGGTGTCCGAAAACACAGTGATATAGGGGAAGGAATGAGAAGTGTGTGAAAACACATCTATATAGGGGAAGCGATGAGAGGTGTGCGAAAACACGGAGGTATAGAAGGAGGTATGAGAGATGAGCAAAAACTCAGCGAAAAAGGGGTAGGTATGAGATGTGTGCGAGAATACTGCGATATAGGCAAAGCTATGAGAGGTGCGAGAATACTGCGATATAGGCAAAGCTATGAGAGGTGACCAAAAACACCGCAATATGGGGGAAGCTATGGAAGGTGTGCAAAAACTCAGCGATAAGGGGAAAGTATCGGAGGTGCGCGATAACACCGCGATATAGGGGAAGGTATGAGAGGTGTGCAAAAACACAGTGATGTAGAAAAATGTATGAGAGGTGAGCAAAAACACAGCAATATAAGGGAAGTTATGAGACGTGCGCGAAAACACAGCGATATAGTGGAAGCTATGGGAGGTGCATGAAAACACGTTGATATAGGAGAAGATATGAGAGGTGCGCGAAAGCACAGAGATATAGGGGAAGCTATGTGTGGTGCAAAAAATCACAGCGATATAGGGGAAGGTATGAGAGTTGCGCGAAAACACATTGATATAGGGAAGCTACGAAAGGTGCGCGAAAACACAGCGATATAGTGGAATGTATGGGAGGTGCATGAAAACACGTCGATATAGGAGAAGATATGAGAGGTGCGCGAAAGCACAGAGATATAGGGGAAGCTATGAGAGATTTAAAAAATCACAGCGATATAGGGGAAGGTATGAGTGGTGCGCAAAAACACGGTGATGTAGGGGAAGATATGAGAGGTGAGCGAAAACACAGCAATATCATGGAAGCTATGGGAGGTGCATGGAATCACGGCGATATAGGAGAAGATGTGAGAGGTGCGCGAAAGCACAGAGATATAGGGGAAGCTATGAGAGGTGCTCGAAAGCATGGTGATATAGGAGAAACTATGAGTTGTGCGCGAAAACACAGCATTATACGGGAAGGTATGAGAGGTGTGTGACACTGGTCGATACAGGGAAAGCGATGACAGGTGGACGAAAATACGGCGATGTAGGAGAAGGTATGAGAGATGAGCGAAAACACATCGATATGGGGAAACTACGAGAGGTGCGCGAAAACACAGCGATATAGTGGAATGTTTGAGAGGTGGCGAAAACTCAGAGATTTCGGGAAAGCTATGAGAGGTGCGTGTAAACACAGCGCTATAGGGGAATATATGAGACGTGCGCAAAAACACGGTGATATAGGGAAATCTATGGGAGGTGTCTGAAAACACAGCGATATAGGGTTATTTATGGCAGGTGCGCAAAAACACAGCGATATAGGGGAAGGCATGAGAGGTGAGCGAAAACACGGTGATGTAGGGGAATGTATGAGAGGTGAGTGAAAACACAGCAATATAAGGGAAGTTACGGGACGTGCGCGAAAACACAGCGATATCGTGGAAGCTATGGGAGGTGCATGAAATCACGGCGATATTGGAGAAGATATGAGAGGTGTGCGAAAGCACAGAGATATAGGAGAAGCTATGAGAGGTGCGCGAAAACATGGTGATATAGGGGAAGCTATGATAGGTGCGCGAAAACACAGCAATATACGGGAAGGTATGAGAGTTGCGCGAAAACACAGTGATATAGGAGAAGCAATTGGAGGTGTGCGAAAATACAGCGGTATACGTGAAGGAATGAGAGGTGTGTGTAACACGTCGATACAGGGAAAGCGATGAGAGGTGGGCGAAAACACGGTGATGTAGGAGAAGGTATGAGAGATGAGCGAAAACTCAGCTAAAAAGGGGAAGTTATGAGATCTGCGCGACAACACTGCGATATAGGCAAAGCTATGAGAGGTGAGCAAAAACACAGCGATATAGGGGAAAGTACGGGAAGTGTGCAAACACAGCGATATAGGGGAAGCTATTGGAGGTGCGCGAAAACACAGTGACAAAGGGGAAGCTATGGGAGGTGTGTAAAAACTCAGCGATAAGGGGAAGGTGTGGAGAGGTGTGAGAAAGCACAGAGCTATAGGGGAATGTATGAGAGGTGTGCGAAAAAACATCGATATAGGGGAAGCTATGGGAGGTGCGTGAAAACACAGCGATATAGGGGAAAGCATGGGAGGTGCGCCAAACACAGCGATATAGGGGAAGCTATCGGATGTGCGCAAAAAAACAGCGATATATGGGTAGCGATGAGAGGTGCACGAAAACGCAGCGATATAGGGGATGGTATGCAAGGTGCGTGAAAACACAGTTATATAGGGGAAGGTTTGACAGGTACGCAAAATCACAATGATATAGGGGAAGCTAGGGGAGGTGCGCAAAAACACAGCAGTATAGGGCAAGCTCTGAGACGTGCGCAAAAACACAGCTATATAGGGGAAGCTATGGGAGGTGTGCGAAAACACAGCAATACAGCAGAAGGCATGAGATGTGTGCGAAAACACAGCAATACATGGAAAACTATGGGAGGTGCGTGAAGAAACCGAAATAGGGGAAGGTATTCAAGGTGCACCAAAACACAGCAATGTAGGGGAAGCTATGGGATGTGCATGAAAACACATCGATATACGGGAAGCTACGAGAGGTGCGCGAAAACATGGCAATATAGTGGAAGTTATGAGAGGTGCGTGAAAACACATCGATATTGGGGAGGCTACGATAGGTGCGTGAAAACACATCGATATACTTGAGGGTATGAGAGGTGCGCAAAAACACAATGATGTAGGGGAAGCAATGGGAGGTGCGCGAAAACAGAGTGACATAGGGGAAGTTATGAGAGGTGCACAAAAACACGGCGATATACGCGAAGGAATGTGAGGTGCGTGGAAACTGGTCAATACAAGGAAAGCAATGAGAGGCGGGCGAAAACATGGTGATGTAGGAGAAGGTATGAGAGATGAGCAAAAACACAACGATATAGGAGAAAGTATGGGAGGTGCGCCAAACACAGCAATATAGAGGAAGCTATTTGATGTGCGCAAAAACACATCGATATAGGGGAAGCTATGAGAGGTGCGCGAAAACACAGCGATCTAGGGGAAGCTACGATAGGTGCGTGAAAACACATTGATATACTTGAAGGTATGAGAGGTGTGCGAAAACACAACGATGTAGGGGAAGCAATGGGAGGTGCGCGAAAACACAGCGACATAGGGGAATTTATGAGAGGTGCGCAAGAACACGTGATGGGGAATGTAAGAGGGGTGCGTGAAAACACGGTTATGTAGGGAAAACTATGAGAGGTGTCCAAAAACACAGCGATATAGGGGTATTTATGGCAGGTGTGCAAAAATACAGTGATATAGGGGAAGGAATGAGAGGTGTGTGAAAACATGTCTATGTAGGGGAAGCGATGAGAGGTGCGCAAAAAGACAGCGGTATAGAAGAAGGTATGAGAGATGAGCGAAAACTCACCTAAAAAGGGGAAGGTATGAGATGTGCGCGAGAATACTGCGATATAGGCAAAGCTATGAGAGGTGAGCAAAAACACAGCGATATAGGGGAAGGTATGAGAGGTGTGCAAAAACTCAGCGATAGGGGGAAGTTATGGGAGTGGCGCGAAAATACAGCGATTTAGAGGAAGGTATGAGAGGGAGTCGAAAACACAGTGTTATAGGGGAAGCAATGGGAGGTGCGCGGAAACACTTCGAAATACGTGAAGGAATGAGAGGTGTGTGAAAACACGACGATATAGGGGAAGTGATGAGAGGTGCACGAAAGCACGGCGATATAGGGGAAGCTATGAGAGGTGAGCGAAAACACAGCGATGTAGGAGACTCTATGGGAGATACGCGAAAACACGGTGATATAGGGGAAGGAATTATAGGTGAGAGAAAACGCAGCTTTATAGGGGAAGGTATGAGAGCTGCAAGAAAAAATGGCGATATAGTGGCAGCTATGAGAGGTGCGCAGAGTCATGGCGATGTAGGGGAATATATGACAAGTGCGCGAAAACAGGGCGATAAAGCGGAAGCTATGAGATGTGAGTGAAAACACAGCGATATAGGGGAAGGTATGAGAGGGAGGCAAAAGCACAGTGATATAGGGGAAGGGATGAGAGGTGTCCGATTAACACCGCGAAATAGGGGAAGGTATGAAAGGTGTGAAAAAAACGGTGATGTAGGGGAATGTATGAGAGGTGCACGAAAACACGGCGATATAGTGGCAGCTATGAGAGGTGCGCAGAGTCACGGTGATGTAGGGGAATATATGACAGGTGCGCGAAAACAGGACGATAAAGAGGAAGCTATGAGAGGTGAGTGAAAACACAGCAATAAAGGGTAAGCTATGGGAGGTGCGCGAAATCACAGCGATGTAGAGGAAGGGATGAGAGGTGCGTGAAAGCATCGCAACTTATGGGAAGCTATGAGAGGTGCACGAGAACACAGCGGTAGAGGGGAAGCTATGAGAGGAGTGCGAATGAGAGGTGCGCTATAACACAGTAATATAGGGGAAGTTATCAGAGGTCTTTGAAAACACGGCGATATAGTGGAAGGTACGGTAGGTGCACGAAACACAGCGATTTACAGGAATGTATCAGAGGTACGTGAAAACACAGTGATATAGGGGAATATATGAGAGGTGAGAGAAAATGCAACTCTATAGGGGAAGGTATGAGAAGTGCGCAAAAACAGAGCGATATAGGGGACGGTATGAGAGGTGCGTGAAAACACGGCAATATAGGAGAAGGTATGAGAGACGAGCGAAAACTCAGCTAAAAAGGTGAAGGTTTGAGAGGTGCGCAAAAACACGGCGATATAGGCAAATCTCTGAGAGGTGAGCAAAAATACAGCAATATAGCGGAAGCTATGGGAGGTGCGCCAAAGCACCGTGATGTAGTGGAAGATATCAGAGGTGCGCGAAAGCACAGAGATATAAGGCAAGGTATGAGAGGTGCGCAAAAACACGGTGATGTAGGGGAATGTATGAGAGGTGGCAAAAACACAGAGATTTTGGGAAAGCTATGAGAGGTGCGCGTAAACACCGCGCTATAGGGGAATATATGAGAGGTGCGCAAAAACATGGTGATAGGAAAATCTATGGGAGGTGTCCGGAAACACAGCGATATAGGGAAATTTATGGGAGGTGTGCCAAACACAGCGATACAGTGGAAGCTATGGGAGATGCATGAAAACATGTCGATATAGGGGAATGCATGAGGGGTGCGCGAAAACACAGTGATGTAGGGGAAGCTATGGGAAGTGCGCGAATACACGGCGAGATATGTGAAGGTATGAGAGGTGCGTGAAAACACGTCGATATAGGGGAATGTATGAGAGATGAGGGAAAACTCAGCTAAAAAAGGGAAGGTATGAGAGGTGCACGAGAAAACGGCGATATAGGCAAAGCTATGCGAGGTGCACAAAAACACGGCGATATAGGGGAGGTTGTGAGAGGTGCGCGAAAACATTGCAATATATGGAATGCTATGAGAGGTGCACGAGAACACAGCGATAGAGGGGAAGCCATGAGAGGTGCCTGATAACACTGCGATATAGGGTTAGGTATGCATGGTGCATAAAAACACAGTGATATAGGGGAAGGTATGAGAGGTGTGCGAAAGCACAACGATATAGGGGAAGGTATCAGAGGTGCGTGAAAGCACAGCGATACAGGGGAACCTATGGGAGGTGCATAAAAACACAGCGATATAGGCGAAGTTATGAGCGGTGCGTGAAAACACATCGATATAGGGGAAGGCATGAGGGGTGCGCGAAAACACAGTGATGTAGGGGAAGCTATGGGAAGTGCGCGAACACATGGCGATATATGTAAAGGTATGAGAGGTGCTTAAAAACACGTCGATATAGGGGAATGTATGAGAGATGAGGGAAAACTCAGCTAAAAAAGGGAAGGTATGAGAGGTGCACGAGAAACGGCGATATAGGCAAAGCTATGCGAGGTGCACAAAAACACGGCGATATAGGGGAAGGTATGAGAGGTGCGCAAAAACACTGCGATTTGGGAGAAGGTATAAGAGGTGCGTGTAAACATTGCAATATATGGAAAGCTATGAGAGGTGCACGAGAAGACAACGATGTAGGGGAAGCTATGGGAGGTGCATGAAAACACAGCGATATAGGCGGAGTTATGAGTGGTGCGTGAAAGCACATCGATATAGGGGAAGCTATGAGAGGTGCACGAAAACTCAGCGAAATAGTAGAAGGCATATAGAGGTGCGCGAAAACACAGCGATATATGGGAAGCTATGGGAGATGCACGAAAACAGAGTGATATAGGGGAATGTATGAGAGGTGTGAGAAAACACAGCAATATAGGGGAAGCTATGGGCGTTACGTGAAAACATGGCGATATAGGAGAAGGTATGATAGGTGTGAGTAAACATAGCGATGTAGGGGAAGCTATACGAGGTGCGCCAGAACATGGCGATATAGGGGAAGCTATGAGAGGTGCACAAAAACACAGCAATTTGGGGGAATCTATGAGAGGCGCGCTAAAACACAGCGAAAAATGGGAAGCTATGGTAGGTCCGTGAAAACAGGGCGATTTAGAGGAAGTGATGAGAGGTGCACGAGAGCACAGCGACATAGGGGAATCTATGGGAGACGCGTGAAAACTGAGCAATATACGGGAAGTTATGAGATCTGCTTGGTGATACAGCGATATAGGAGAAGATACGAGAGGTGCGCGGAAACGGGGTGATATTGGGGAAGCTATGACAGGTGAGCGAAAACACAGCGATATAGGGGAAGCCTTGGGAGTTGCGTGAAATCACAGTGATATTGGGGAAGGGATCAGAGGTGCATGAAAACACAACGATATAGGGGAAGCTATGGGAGGTGTGTGAAAACAGAGCAATATAGGGGAAGTTATGAAGCTGCTTGATAACACAGCGTTATAGGAGAAAATATGAGAGGTGCGCGAAAAATGGCGATATAGGGGAAGTTATGCGAGGTGCGCAAAAACACGGCGATATAGAGGAAGGTATGAGAGGTGCGCGATAACATTGCGATTTGGGGGAAGCTATAAGAGGTGCGTGAAAACTTTGCAATATATAGAAAGCTATGAGGGGTGCACGAGAACACAGCGATAGAGGGGAAGCTATGAGAAGTGCGTGATAACACAGCGATGTAGGGGAAGCTGTGGGAGGTGCACGAAAACACATCGATATAGGGGAAGCTATGAGAGGTGCGCGAAAACACAGCAATATAGGGGATGGTATGAGAGGCGTGAGAAAACACAGCAATATAGGAGAAGCTATGGGAGGTGAGTGAAAACAGGCAATATAGGGGAAGTTATGAAGCTGCTTGATAACACAGCGTTATAGGAGAAAATATGAGAGGTGCGCGAAAAATGGCGATATAGTGGAAGTTATGCAAGGTGCGCAAAAACAGAGCGATATAGCAGAAGGTATGATAGGTGCGCGAAAACAGAGCGATGTAGGGGAAGCTATGCGAGGTGTGCCGGAACGCGGCGATATAGGGGAAGCTAAGAGAGGTGCACAAAAACACAGGGATTTGGGGGAATCTATGAGAGGTGCGCAAAAACATTGCAATATATGGGAAGCTATGAGAGGTGCACGAAAAGACGGCGATAAATGTGAAGCTCTGGCAGGTGCGTGAAAGCACGGTGATATAGGAGAAGGTATGAGTGGGGCGTGAAAACATAGCGATGTAGGGGAAGCTATGGGAGATGTGTGAAAACTGAGTAATATAGGGGAAGTTATGAGAGCTGCTTGATGACACAGCGATATAGGAGAAGATATGAGATGTGCGCGAAAACGGTGATATTGGGGAAGCTATGAGAGGTGAACAAAAACACAGCGATATAGGGGAATCCTTGGGAGGTGCGCGAAATCACAGTGATATTGGGGAATGTATGGGAGGTGTGTGAATACAGCGATATAGGGGAAGCTATGGGAGGTGCGCGAAAACAGGGCGATATACGTGAAGGTATGAGAGGTGCGTAAGAACACGGCGAAACAAGGAAAGCTATCAGAGGTGAGCAAAAACACAGCGATAAAAGGGTAGGTATGAGAGCTGCGTGAAAACACAACGATATAGGGGAAGCTATGCGAGGTGCATAAAAAAACTGTGATATATATATAGGAAGCTATGGGAGTTGCACGAAAACAGAGCGAGAAAGGGGAAGTTATGAGAGGTGCTTGAAAACACGGTGATATAGGGGAAGCTATGATAGGTGCACAAAAACACAGCGATTTGGGGGAATATATGAGAGGGATGCGAAAACATCGCAATATATGGGAAGCTATGAGAGGCGCGCGAAAACGCAGCGAGAAACGGCAGGCTATGGGAGGTCCATGAAAACAGTGCGATACAGGGGAAATGATGAGAGGTGCACGAGAGCACAGCTACTTAGCAGAAGCTATGGGAGGTGTGTGAAAACAGAGCAATATAAGGGAAGTTATGAGAGCTGCTTGATAACACAGCATTATAGGGGAAAATATGAGAGGTGCACGAAAACATGGCAATGTAGGTGAAGTTATGCGAGGTGCACAAAAACACTGCGATATAGGGAAAGCTATGAGAGGTGCACGAGAACACAGCGATAGAGGGGAAGCTATGAGTGGTGCCTGATAGCACAGCGATATAGAGGTAGATATGCGTGGTGCATGAAAATACAGTGATATAGGGGAAGGTATGAGAGGTGCACGAAAGCACACGATATAGGGGTTGGTATCAGAGGTGCATTAAAGCACAGTGATACAGGGGAATCTATGTGAGGTGTGCGAAAACACAGCACTATAGTGGCTGGTGTGATAGGCACGCGAAAACACAGCGATATATGGGAAGCTATGGAGATGAGTTAAAACACGGCAAAAGAGGGGAAGGTATGAGAGGTGCGCAAAAACACAGCGATGTAGGGGAAGCTATGGGAGGTGCATGAAAACACAGAGATATAGGCAAAGTTATGAGCGGTGCGCGAAAACACATCGATATGGGGAAGCTATGAGAGGTGCGCGAAAAAACAGCGATATAGTGGAAGGTATGAGAGGTGCGCGAAAACACAGCAATATATGGGAAGCTATGGGAGATGCACGAAAACAGAGTGATATAGGGGAAGGTATGAGAGGTGTGAGAAAACACAGCAATATAGGGGAAGCTATGGGAGAAGCGTGAAAACACGGCGATATAGGAGAAGGTATGAGAGGTGTGAGAAAACACAGCAATATAGGGGAAGCTATGGGATGTGCGTGAAAATACGGCCAGAATAGGAGAAGGTATCAGAGGTGCGCGAAAACAGAGCGACGTAGCGGAAGCTATGCGAGGTGCGCCAGAACACGGCGATACAGGGGAAGCTAAGAGAGGTGCGCGAAAACATTGCAATATATGGAAAGCTATGAGAGTTGCGCGAAAACACTGCAATAAATAGGAAGCTATGGGAAGTCCGTGAAAACAGGGCGATGTAGGGGAAGTGATGAGAGGTGCACGAGAGCACAGCGACATAGCAGAATCTATGGGAGGTGCGTGAAAACAGAGCAATATATAGGAAGCTCTGAGAGCTGCTTGATAACACAGCGATATAGAGGAATCCTTGGGAGTTGCACGAATTCACAGTGATATCGGGGAAGGGATGAGAGGTGCATGAAAACACAGCGATATTGGGGAAGCTATGGGAGGTGCATGAAAACACAGTGATATAGGGGAATGTATGGGAGATGCGTGAAAACACTACGAAAAGGGGAATGTGTGAGAGGTGCGCGAAAACATAGTGATATAGGGAAAGATATGGGAGGTGCGCGAAAACGGAGCGATATACGTGTAGGTATGAGAGGTGCGTGAATACATATCGATATAGGGGAAGATATAAGAGATGAGCGAATACTCAGCTAAAAAGGGGAAGGTATGAGAGGTGCGGGTAAACACGGCATTATAGTCAAAGCTATGAGTGGTGAGCAAAAACACAGCGATGTAGGGAAAGGTATGAGAGGAGTGTGAAAACACAACGATATATGGGACGTTATGAGCGCTGCGCGAAAACACGTTGATATAGGGAAAGCTACAAGAGGTGCGCGAAAACACAGCAATATAGTGGAATGTATGAGTGCTGTGCGAAAAGACAGCGATATATGGGAAGCTATAGGAGGTGCACGAAAACACAGCGGTAAAGGGGAAAGTATGAGAGGTGTGAGAAAACAGCAATATAGGGGAAGCTATGAGAGGTGCGCAGAAACATAGCGATGTAGGGGAAGTTATGCAAAGTGTGAAAAAACACAGCAATTTTGGGGAATCTATGAGAGGTGCGCGAAAACACGGCAAAAATTGAGAAGCTATGGAAGGTCCATGAAAATGGCGATATAGAGGAAGTGATGAGAGGTGCACGAGAGCACAGCGACATAGGGGAAGCTATGGGAGATGCGTGAAAACTGAGCAATATAGGGGAAGTTATGAGAGCTGCTTGATGACAGCGATATAGGAGAAGATATGAGATGTGCGCGAAAACACGGTGATATAGGGGAAGCTATGAGAGTTGCGCGAAAATACCGTGATTTGTGGGAAACTATCAGAAGTGCACAAAAACATTGCAATATATGGCAAGCAATGAGAGGTGCATGAAAACACAGCGATAGAGTGGGAGGTATGAGAGGTGCGCGAAAGCACTGCTATTTGGGGGAAGCTATGAGAGGTGCACGAGACACAGTGCTAGAGGGGAAGGTATGAGGGGTGCGCGAAAACAGTGATATGGGGAATCTATGGGAGGTGCGCGAACACACGGAGATATACGTGAAGGTATGAGTGGTGCTTGAAAACACGTCGTTATAGGGGAAGTGATGCGAGGTGCTCAAAAACACAGCAATATATGGGACATTATGAGATGTGCGTGAAAACACAGTGATATAGGGGAAGGTATGAGAGGTGCGAAAAAACACAGTAATATATGGAAACAAAAACAGAGCGATATAGAGGAAGGTATAAAAGATGTGAGAAAACATGGCAATATAGGGGAAGCTATGAGAGGTGTGTGAAAACACGGCGATATAGGAGAAGGTATGACAGGTGTGAGAAAACATTGCAATATATGTAAAGCTATGAGAGGTGCGTGAAAACACAGTGATATAGGGGAAGATTTGAGAGGTGCGCCAAAAAAAACGATATAGGGGAAGGTATAAGAGGTGCGCAAAAACACAGCGATATAGAGGAAGATATGGGAGGTGCGCGAAAATGCAGCAATATAGGGGAAGCTATCAGAGGGGCGTGAAAGCACAACGATACAGGGGAATCTATGGGAGGTATGCTAAAACACAGCGATATAGAGTAAGGTATGATAGGCATGGGAAAACACAGCGATATACGGGAAGCTATGGCGGTGCGTGAAAACACGGCGATATAAGGGAAGCTATGAGAGATGCACCAAAACACTGCTATTTGGGGGAAGCTATGAGAGGTGCGCGACATCACAGCGATATAGTGGAAGATATGAGAGGTACGCGAAAACAAAGCAATATATGGAAAGCTATGGAAGGTACACGAAAACACAGCGATAGAACAGAAGGTATGGGAGGTGCGTGAAAACGCAGCGATATAAGGGAAGCTATGCGAGGTGTGCGAAAACACGGCAATATGGGGGAAGCTCTGAGAGGTGCGCGAAAACACTGCTATTTGGGGGAAGCTATGAGAGGTGCGCGAAAACATTGCAATATATGGAAAGCTATGAGAGGTGCACAATAACACAGCGATATAGGGGAAGATATGAGGGGTGTACGAAAACACAGTGATATAGGGGAAGCTATGGGAGGAGCGCGAACACACGGCGATATACGTGAAGGTATCAGATGTGTGAGAAAACACAGCAATCTGGGGAAGCTATGAGAGGTGTGTGAAAACACGGCGATATAGGAGAAGGTATGAGAGGTGTGTGAAAACACAGCAATATAGGGGAAGCTATGGGATGTGTGTGAAAACACGGCGATATATGGAGAAGCTATGAGAGGTGCGCAAAAACATTGCAATATATGGAAATCTATGAGAGGTGCACGAGAAAACAGTGATAGAAGGGAAGCTATGAGAGGTGTGCATAACACAGCGATATAGGAGAAGGTACGAGAGGTGCGCGAAAACACGATGATATAGGGGAAGCTATGGGAGGTGCGCGAAAACACGGCAATATAGGGGAAGGTATGAGAGATGCGGGAAATCAGTGATATTGGGGAAACTATGGGAGGTGAGCGAAAACACGGCGATATACTTGAAGGTATGAGAGGTGTGCGAAAACACGTCGATTTTTGGGGAAGGTATGAGAGAAGAGCAAAAACTGAGCTAAAAAAGGCAAGGTATGAGAGGTGCGTGAGAACACGGCGATATAGGCAAAGTTGTGAGAGGTGAGCAAAAACACAGCTATATAGGGGAAGCTCTGCGAGCTGCATGAAAACACAGTGATATAGGGCAAGTTATGAGAGGTGCACGAAAACACATCGATATAGGGGAAGCTACGAGAGGTGCGTGAAAACACAGTGATATAGTTGAAGGTATGAGAGGTGCGCGAAAACACAGCGATATATGGGAAGCTATGGGAAGTGCATGAAAACAGAGCAAGAAAGGGGAAGGTATGAGAAGTGTGAGAAAACACAGCAATATAGGGGAAGCGATGAGAGGTGCGTGAAAACATGGCGATATAGAAGAAGGTATGAGAGGTGCGCAAAAACATAGCGATGTAGGAGAATGTATGAGAGGTGCTGGAAAACGCGGCCATACAGGGGAAGGTGTGAGAGGTGATCGAGAAAACGGTGATATAGGGGGAAGCTATGTGTGGCGCGCAAATACAGAGTGATATAGAGGAAGGTATAAGAGGTGCGCAAAAACAGCGATTTTTGGGAAGCTATGGGAGGTGCATGAAAACACGGCAATATAGGGGAATATATGAGATGTGCGCGAAAACAAAGCGATGTAGGGGAAGCTATGGGAGGTGCGCAAAAATACAGCGATATAGGGGAATGTATGAGAGGCACGCGAAAACACAGCACTACAGGGGAAGCTATGGGAGGTGCGTGCAAACACAGTGATATAGTGGAAGCTATGAGAGGTGCGCAAAAACACGGCGATGTAGGGGAAACTATTGGAGGTGCACAAAAACGCAGCGATGTACCGGAAAGTATGAGAGGTGTGTGAAATCACAGAGACATAGGAGAAGGTAAGAGAGCTCCACAAAAACAAGGTGATATATAGGAACCTATTGGATGTGCGTGAAGACACAGCGATATAGAGGAATCTATGGGAGGTGCACAAAAATACAGCGATATAGGGGAAGGTAAGGGAGGTGTGTGAAAAACGGCGATATAGGGTAGTTATGAGAGGTGCGTGAAAACATGGCGATGTAGGGGAAGCGATTGGAGGTGTGCGAAAACACAGTGATATAGGGGAAGGTTTGAGAGGTGTGAGAAAACAAAGCGATGTCGTGGAAGCTATAAGAGGTGCGTGAAAACACGGTCATATAGGGGAAGCTATGAGATTCGCGTAAAAAGAGTGCGATATAGGGAAAGCTATGGGAGGTGCGCGAATAGACAGTGATATAGGAGAAGCTATGAGAGGTTGAAGAAAACACAGCGATATAGGGGAAAGTATGAGAGGTGCGCAAAAACGCGGCGATATAGCAGAAGCTATGAGAGCTGAGCAAAACACGGCAATGCAGGGGAAACTATAGGAGGTGCACGAAAACAGCAATATAGGGGAAGGCATGAAAAGCGCAAGAAAACAGGGCGATATAAGGGAAGCTATGAGAGGTGCGCAAAAACATGGCGATGTTGGAGAAGGTATGGGAGGTGTGCGAAAACACAGCAATGTAGAGGAAACTATGGGAGGTGCGCGAAAACGCAGCGATATAGGGGAAACTATGAGAGCTGCGCAAAAACAGGGCGATATTGGGGAAGCTATGAGAGGTGTGCGAAAACAGAGTGATATAGGGGAAGGTATGAGAAGTGCACGAAAACGCAGCGATGTATGGGAAAGTATGAGAGGTGCGCGAAATCACAGCGACATAGGGGAAAGTAGGAGAGCTCCACAAAAACAAGGCGATATATAGGAAACTATTGGATGTGCGTGAAACACAGCGATATAGGGGAAGGAATGAGTGGTGCGTGAAAACACGGCGATGAAGGGGAAGCTATGGGAGGTACGAGAAAACACAGTGACGTAGGGGAAGATATGAGAGGTGCGCAAAATCACAGCATTATAGGGGAAGGTATGAGAGGTGAACAAAAACACGGCAATGTATGGAGAGCTATGGGAGGTGCACGAAAACACAGCGATATAGGGGAAGGTATGGAAGGTGCACAAAAACATAGCGATATAGGGGAATCTATGGGAGGTGCGCGAAAACAGCGATATAGTGGAGCTACGGGAGGTGCACAAAAACACAGCGATGTAGGGGAAGCTATGAGAAGCGCAAGAAAACACAGCAATATAGGGTAGTTATGAGAGGTGCGTGAAAACATGGCGATGTAGGGGAAGCTATTGGAGGTGTGCGAGAACACAGTGAAATAAGGGAAGGTTTGAGAGGTGCGTGAAAACATGGCGATGTAGGGGAAGCTATTTGAGGTGTGCGAAAACACAGTGATATAGGGGAAGCTATGAGATTTGCGTGCAAAGACAGCAATATAGGGGAATCTATGGGAGGTGCACAAAAAAGCAGCGATTTAGGGGAAGGTAAGGGAGGTGCACGAAAACACGGCGATGTAGGGGAAGGTAAGGGAGGTGCGCAAAAACACAGTGATATAGGGAAGTTATGAGAGGTGCGCGGAAACATGGCGATGTAGAGGAAGCTATTGGAGGTGTGCAAAAACACAGCAATATAGGGGAAGGTATGAGAGGTGTGCGAAAACAAAGTGATGTCGTGGAAGCTATGAGAGGTGCACGAAAACACGGTCATATAGGGGAAGCTATGAGATTTGCGTGCAAAGACAGCGATATAGGGGAAGCTATGGGAGGTGCGCAAATAGACAGTGATATAGGAGAAGCTATGAGAGGAGCAAGAAAACACAGCGATATAGGGGAAGCTAAGAGAGGTGCGCAAAATCACAGCAACATAGAGGAAGGTAGGAGAGCTGCACAAAAACTAGGCGATATGTAGGAAACTATTGGATGTGCATGAATCACAGCGATATAGGGGAAGGAATGAGTGGTGCACGAAAACACGGCGATGTAGGGGAAGCTATGAGAGGTGTGCGAAAACACAGCGATATAGGGGAAGCTATGGGAGGTACGAAAAACACAGTGACGTAGGGGAAGATATGAGAGGCGCGCAAAATCACAGCATTATAGGGGAAGGTATTAAAGGTGAACAAAAACACCATGATGTAGGGAGAGCTATGGGAGGTGCACGAAAACACAGCGATATAGGGGTAGGTATGGAAGGTGCACAAAAACATAGCCATATAGGGGAATCTATGGGAGGTGCGCGAAAACACAGCGATATAGTGGAGCTACGGCAGGTGCACAAAAACACAGCGATATAGGGGAAGGTAAGGGAGGTGTGCAAAAACACAGCGATATAGGGGAAGGTATGAGAGGTGTGTGAAAACAAAGCGATGTCGTGGAAGCTATGAGAGGTGCGCGAAAACACAGCGATGTAGGGGAAGGTATGAGAGGTGCGCAAAATCACAGCGTTATAGGGGAAGTTATGAGAGGCGAACAAAAACACGGCGATGTAGGGAAAGCTATGGGAGGTGCACGAAAACACAGCGATATAGGGGAAGGTATGAGAAGTGCAAGAAAACACGATGATATAGGGGAAGCTATGAGAGGTGCGCGAAAACACGGCGATGTTGGGGAAGCTATGGGAGGTGCGCGAAAACACAGCAATGCAGGGGAATGGATGAGCGGTGAGCAAAAACACAGCGACATAGGGGAAGGTATGGGATGTCTGCGTAAAGACAGCGATATAGGGGATGGTATGAGAGGTGCCCGAATACACGATATAGGGAAGGTATGAGAAGTGCGCGACAACACAGCAATATAGGGGAATCTATGTGAGGTGCACGAAAACACGGTGATATAGGGTAGTTATGAGAGGTGCGTGAAAACATGGCGATGTAGGGGAAGCTATTGGAGGTGTGCGAAAACACAGTGATATAGGGGAAGGTTTGAGAGGTGCGTGAAAACATGGCGATGTAGGGGAAGCTATTTGAGTTGTGCAAAAACAGTGATATAGGGGAAGCTATGAGATTTGCGTGCAAAGACAGCGATATAGGGGAATCTATGGGAGGTGCACAAAAAAACAGCGATTTAGGGGAAGGTAAGGGAGGTGCACGAAAACACGGCGATGTAGGGGAAGGTATGAGAGGGAAGCGAAAATACAGCGATATAGGGAAAGCTATGGGAGGTACACGAAAACACGGCGATATAGGGGAAGGTAAGGGAGGTGCACAAAAGCACAGTGATATAGGGAAGTTATGAGAGGTGCACGGAAACATGACGATGTAGGGGAAGCTATTGGAGGTGTGCAAAAACACAGCGATATAGGGGAAGGTATGAGAGGTGCGCGAAAACCCGGTCATATAAGGGAAGCTATGAGATTTGCATGCAAAGACAGCAATATAGGGGAAGCTATGGGAGGTGCGCAAATAGACAGTGATATAGGAGAAGCTATGAGAGGTGCAAGAAAACACAGCGATATAGGGGAAGCTAAGAGAGGTGCGCAAAATCACAGCAACATAGAGGAAGGTAGGAGAGCTGCACAAAAACTAGGCAATATGTAGGAAACTATTGGATGTGCGTGAAAACACAGCGATATAGTGGAAGGTATGAGTGTTGCGCGAAAACACGGCGATGTTGGGGAGTCTATGAGAGGTGTGCGAAAACACAGTGATGTAAGGGAAGGTATGAGAGGTGCGCGAAATCAGAGCGTTATAGGGGAAGTTATGAGAGGTGAACAAAAACACAGCGATGTAGGGAAAGCTATGGGAGGTGCACGAAAACACAGCGATATAGGGGAAGGTATGAGAAGTGCAAGAAAACACGGCGATATAGGGGAAGCTATGAGAGGTGTGCGAAAACACGGCGATGTTGGGGAAGCTGTGGGAGGTGCGCGAAAACACAGCAATGTAGGGGAATGGATGAGAGGTGAGCGAAAACACAGCAATGTAGAGGAATGGATGAGAGGTGCGCAAAATCACAGCAACATAGAGGAAGGTAGGAGAGCTGCACAAAAACTAGGCGATATGTAGGAAACTATTGGATGTGCGTGAAAACACAGCGATACAGGGGAAAGTATGAGTGTTGCGTGAAAACACGGCGATGTTGGGGAGTCTATGAGAGGTGTGCGAAAACACAGCGATGTAGGGGAAGGTATGAGAGGTGTGCGAAATCAGAGCGTTATAGGGGAAGTTATGAGAGGTGAACAAAAACACAGCAATGTAGGGAAAGCTATGGGAGGTGCACGAAAACACAGCGATATAGGGGAAGGTATGAGAAGTGCAAGAAAACACGACGATATAGGGGAAGCTATGAGAGGTGCGCGAAAACACAGCAATGTAGGGGAATGGATGAGAGGTGAGCGAAAACACAGCAATGTAGGGGAATGGATGAGAGGTAAGCAAAAACACAGCGACGTAGGGGAAGCTATGGGATGTCTGCGTAAAGACGGCGACATAGGGGATGATATGAGAGGTGCCCGAATGCACGACGATATAGGGGAAGGTATGAGAAGTGCGCGACAACACACCGATGTAGGGGAATCTATCTGAGGTGCGCGAAAACAGGGCGATATAGGAGAAGTTATGAGAGGGAAGCGAAAACAGAGTGATATAGGGGAAGCTATGGGAGGTGCGCAAAAACACAACAAAATAGGGGTAGCTATGGGAGGTGTGCGAAATCACAGCAATATACTGAAAGGTATGGGACGTGTGCGAAAACACAGCGATATAGTGCAATGTATGAGAGTTGCGCGAAAACACAGCAATGTAGGAGAATGTATGAGAGGTGCTGGAAAACGCGGCCATACAGGGAAAGGAGTGAGAGGTGTGCGAAAACACAGCGATATAGGGGAAGGTATGAGAGGTGTGTGAAAACAAAGCGATGTCGTGGAAGCTAAGAGAGGTGCGCGAAAACACAGCGATGTAGGGGAAGGTATGAGAGTTGCGCGAAATCACAGCGTTATAGGGGAAGTTATGAGAGGTGAACAAAAACACGGCGATGTTGGGGAAGCTATGGGAGGTGCGCGAAAACACAGCGATGTAGGGGAAGGTATGAGAAGTGCAAGAAAACATGATGATATAGGGGAAGCTATGAGAGGTGCGCGAAAACACGGCGATGTTGGGGAAGCTATGGAAGGTGCGCGAAAACACAGCAATGCAGGGGAATGGATGAGCGGTGAGGAAAAACACAGCGACATAGGGGAAGGTATGGGATGTCTGCGTAAAGACGGCGATATAGGGGTTGGTATGAGAGGTGCCCGAATACACGATATAGGGAAGGTATGAGAAGTGCGCGACAACACAGCGATGTAGGGGAATCTATGTGAGGTCCACGAAAACACGGCGATATATGGGAAGTTATGAGAGGGAAGCGAAAAAACAGTGATATAGGGGAAGCTATGGGAGGTGCGCGAATACACAGCGATATAGGGGAAACTATGGGTGGTGCGCGAAAACACAGCAATGTAGGAGAATGTATGAGAGTTGCGCGAAAACGCGGTGATACAGGGGAAGGAGTGAGAGGTGAGTGAAAACACGGCGATATAGGGGGAAGCTATGTGAGCTGCACAATTACAGAGCGATGTAGAGGAAGGTATAAGAGGTGCGCGAAAACAGCGATTTAGGGGAAGCTCTGGGAGGTGCGTGAAAACACGGCAATATAGGGGATGATATGAGATGTGCGCGAAAACAGCGATGTAGGGGAAGCTATGGGAGGTGCGCTAAAACACAGTGATATAGGGGAAGGTATGATAGGCCGGTGAAAACACAGCAATATCTGGGAAGCTATGGGAGGTGCGCGAAAACACAGAGCTTTTGGGAAAGCTTTGAGAGGTCTGAAACTCAGTCTCTCCCTGTTAGGGTACGTTTTCCAACTTCCAGTTCATTTCCGATGGTGACCTCTGAAACTCAGTCTCTCCGTGTCAAGTATTCTAAGTTTTACTTCAGCGCCGAGGTTTACCTGTGTAATTCCGTCTCTCCGTGCCAAGAGAGGTTTTGCCCGCTGCTTTCCTTTCTACGCTCCGTGTCAGGATAGTTCTGCCTACCTTCTGCTTCCCTGAACACCTTCCTGTTTGCCGTTAACGCTCACACCCTCGTCTACTTCCTAACTTAATCTCCGAGCCTCGTCCCTGCAACACAACGACTAAATCTGCGCGCATCTCAATAATCCACGTGAGCCACCAGAATCCCTGCGCACCCCTGCATTTTATGACAAACCTCTGAATCTCCTCAATCCCCAAATCAATGCGCACCCTCATGTGCGAGAACGCAGCCCTAAATAAGCGCGCACCCCCAAATCATGTTCACCCCAAAACTCCGTGCGCACGCATATTCACAACCAATTGTTGTCTCGGGAAGAAAAATAATCATTGCAAATTCTTTGCAAATCTTGGTGCAACTTCAAGCTCGTATTGAATCCGAACGCTCATGCGATTATCTTCGAGCATAAACCTTGTCAAACAGTTCAGAAAATGGCTGTCTCGACATTAAAAAACGCAGCATGAGGGTGCGCACTGATTTGGGGGTTGAGGAGCTTCAGAGGTTTGTCATAAAATGCAGGGGTGCACACAGCAAACCTCTACTGTGTTCTCGCGCAGCTCTCATACCTTCCCCTATATCACTGTGTTTTTGCGCACCTCTCATAGCTTCCCCTATATCGCTGTGTTTTTGCGCACCTCGCATATCTTCACCTATATCCCTGTGTTTCTGCAGACCTCTCATATCTTCCCCTATATTGCTGTGTTCCCGTACACCTCTCATCACTTCTCCTATATCGCTCTGCTTTCGCGCACCTCGCATAGCATCCCCTATATGGTTGTGTTTTCGCGCACATCTCATACCTTCCCCTATATCGCTGTGTTTTTGCTGACCTCTCATAGTTTTGCCTATATCGACGTGTTCTTGTGCACCTCACACACCTTCCCCTTTTTAGCTGAGTATTCGCTCATCCCTCATACCTTCCCCTATATCGACGCGTTTTCACGCACCTCTCATACCTTCACGTATATCGCCGTGTTTTCACGCACCTCCCATAGCTTCCCCTATATTGCAGTGTTTTAACGCACCTCCCATACATTTCACTATATCGCTGTGTTTTCACGCACCTCCCATAGCTTCCCCTATATCGCCGTCTTTTCACGCATGACTCACACCGTCCCCTATATCGTTGTGTTTTCGCACACCTCTGATACATTCCACTATATCGATGTTTTTTCACGCACCTCTCGAAGCGTCCCCTATATCGATGTTTTCGCGCACCACTCATACATTCCCCTATATCACTGTGTTTTTGCGCACCTCCCATAGCTTCCCCTATATCGCTGTGTTTTCACGCAACTCCCATAGCTTCCCCTATATCGCTGTGTTTTTGCGCACCTTGCATACCTGCCCCTATATCACAAAGTTTTCACGCACCTCTCATACCGTCCCCTATATTGCTGTGTTTCCGCGCACCTCTCATCACTTCCCCTATATCGACGTGTTTTCAAGCACCACTCATACCTTCATGTATATCGCCGTGTATTCGTGCACCTTCAATAGCTTCCCCTATATCTCTGTGTTTTCGCGCACCCCTCATAACTTCCCCTATATTGCTGTGTTTTCGCTCACCGCTGATAGCTTTGCCTGTATCGACATGTTTTCCCGGACCTCCCATACCTTCACGTATATCGCTGTGTTTTCGCGCACCTCCCATACCTTCCCCTATATTGCTGTGTTTTCGCATACCTCCTATAGCTTCCCCTATATCGGTGTGTTTTCACACACCTCTGATCGCTTTCCCGATATCACTGTGATTTCGCGCACCCTCCAAGGCTTCCCCTATATTGCCGTGTTTTCACGCACCTACCATACCTTCCGTTCTGTCGCTGTGATTTCGTGCACCTCTCATAGCTTGCCATATTTTGTGATGTTTTCGTGCACTTCTGATAGCTTCCCCAAATCGCAGTATTTTCGCGCATCTCTCATAGCTTCCCCTATATCACTCTGTTTTCGTGCAACTCGCATAGCTTCCCCTATATTGTTGTGTTTTCTCACACCTCTCATGCATTCCGCTTTATGGCTCTGCTTTTGTGCACCTCCTATAGCTTCCCCTATATCACTGTATTCATGCACCTCGCATACCTATCCCATGTCACTGTGTTTTCACGCACCTCTCATACCGTCCCCTATATCGCTGTGATTTTGCATACCTCTCATCACTTCCCCTATATCGACGTGTTTTCAAGCACCACTCATACCTTCACGTATATCACCGTGTGTTCGCGCACCTCCCATAGCTTCCCCTATATCACTGTGTTTTCGCGCACCCCTCATAGCTTCCCCTATATCGCTGTGTTATCACGCACCTCTCATAGCTTCCCCTATATTGCTGAGTTTCTGCTCACCACTGATAGCTTTGCCTGTATCGCCATGTTCTCGCGCACCTCTCATACCTTCACGTATATCGCCCTGTTTTCGCGCACCTCCCATAGCTTCCCCTATATCACTGTGTTTTCGTGCACCTGTCATACCTTCCCCTATATCGCTGTGTTTTCAAGCACCTCCCATACATTCCCCTATATCGCCGTGTTTTCGCACACATCCCATAGCTTTCCCTATATCGCTGTGTTTTCACGCACCTCTGATCCCTTTCCCGATATCACTGTGATTTTGCGCACCCTCCAAGGCTTCCCCTATATCGCTGTGTTTTCGCTCACCTCTCATAGATTCCCCTATATCACCGTGTTTTCGCGCACATCTCATATCTTCTCCTATATCGCTGTGTCATCAAGCAGCTCTCGTAACTTCCCCTATATAGCTCAGTTTTCACATATCTCCCATACCTTCCCTTATATCTCTGTGCTCTCGCGCACCTCTCACCAGTTCCTCTATATCGCCCTGTTTTCACGGACATCCCATAGCTTCCCATTTTTCGCCACGTTTTCGTGCGCCTCTCATAGATTCCCCCAAATCACTGTGTTTTTGCGCACCTCTCATAGCTTCCCCTATATCGCCGTGTTCTGGCGCACCTCGCATAACTTGCCCTACAGCTCTATGTTTCCGCGCACCTCTCATACCTCTCCTATATCGCCGTGCTTTCACGCACCTCCCATAGCTTCCCCTATATTGCTGTGTTTTCTCACACCTCTCATACATTCCCCTTTCTCGCTCTGTTTTCGTGCACCTCCTATAGCTTTCCATATATCACTGTCTTATCGGGCAACTCTCATACCTTCCACTATATCGCTGTGTTTTCGAGCACGTCTTGTAGCTTCCCCTATATCAACGTGTTTTTGAGCAGCTCTCATAACTTCCCCTATATCGCTGTGTTTTCGCGCAGCTCGCATAGCTTTCCCTGTATCGTTGTGTTTTCACATTCCTCTCATATCTTCCCCTATACCACCCCTAAGTAGCTGTGCTCTCGTGCACCTCTCATCACATCCCGTGTATCGCACTGTTTTCATGGACCTCCCATAGCTTCCCACTTCTTGCCGCGTTTTCGCGCACCTCTCTTAGCTTCCCATATATTGCGATGTTTTCGCGCCCCTCTCATATATTCCCCCAAATCGCTGTGTTTCTTGCGCACCTCACATAGCTTCCCCTACATTACTATGTTTTCGCGCACCTCTCATATATTCTCCTATATCGCCGTGCTTTCACGCACCTCCCAAAGCTTCCCCTATAGTGCTGTGCTTTCTCAAACCTCTCATACCTTCCCCTTTCTTGCTCTGTTTTCGTGCACCTCCCATAGCTTCCCATAAATCGCTGTGTTTTCGCGCACCTCTCCTACCTTCCACTATATCGCTGTGTATTCGTGCACCACTCGTAGCTTCCCCTATATCGATGTGTTTTCGCGCACCTCTCATAACTTCCCCTTTCTCGCTCTGTTTTTGTGCACCTCCCATAGCTTCCCATATATCGCTGTCTTCGCACACATCTCATAGCTTCCACTATTTCGCTGTGTTTTCGCGCACCTCTCGTAGCTTCCCCTATATCGATGTGTTTTTGCGCACCTCTCATAACTTCCCCTTTCTCGCTCTGTTTTTGTGCACCTCCCATAGCTTCCCATATATCGCTGTGATTCGCACACTTCTCATACCTTCCACTATTTCGCTGTGTTTTTGCGCACCTCTCATAGCTTCCCCTATATCGCTGTGTTTTTGCGCACCTCGCATATCTTCCCCTATATCGCCGTGTTTCTGCAGACCTCTCATATCTTCCCCTATATTGCTGTGTTCCCGTACACCTCTCATCACTTCCCCTATATCGCTCTGCTTTCACGCACCTCGCATAGCATCCCCTATATGGTTGTGTTTTCACCACCCCTCATACCTACCCCTATATCGCTGTGTTTTTGCACCTCTCATAGTTTTGCCTATATCGACGTATTCTTGTGCACCTCACACACCTTCCCCTTTTTAGCTGAGTATTCGCTCATCCCTCATACCTTCCCCTATATCGAAGCGTTTTCACGCACCTCTCATACCTTCCCCTATATCGCCGTGTTCTGGCGCACCTCGCATACTTTGCCCTACATCCCTATGTTTCCACGCACCTCTCATACCTCTCCTATATCGCCGTGCTTTCACGCACCTCCCATAGCTTCCCCTATATTGCTGTGTTTTCTCACACCTCTCATACATTACCCTTTCTCGCTCTGTTTTCGTGCACTTCCTATAGCTTTCCATATATCACTGTCTTTTCGGGCAGCTCTCATACCTTCCACTATATCGCTGTGTTTTCGAGCACTTCTTGTAGCTTCCACTATATCGACGTGTTTTTGCACACCTCTCATAGTTTCCCCTATATCGCTGTGTTTTCTCACACCTCTCATGCATTCCCCTTAATGGCTCTGTTTTTGTGCACCTCCTATAGCTTCCCCTATATCACTGTATTCATGCACCTCGCATACCTACCCCATGTCACTGTGTTTTCACGCACCTCTCATACCGTCCCCTATATCGCTGTGATTTTGCGTACCTCTCATCACTTCCCCTATATCGACGTGTTTTCAAGCACCACTCATACCTTCACGTATATCACCGTGTGTTCGCGCACCTCCCATACATTCCCCTATATCACCGTGTTTTCGCACACATCCCATAGCTTCCCCTATATCGCTGTGTTTTCACGCACCTCTGATCCCTTTCCCGATATCACTGTGATTTCGCGCACCCTCCAAGGCTTCCCCGATATTGCTGTGTTTTCGTTCACCTCTCATAGATTCCCCTATATCACCGTGTTTTCGCGCACATCTCATATCTTCTCCTATATCGCTGTGTCATCAAGCAGCTCTCGTAACTTCCCCTATATAGCTCAGTTTTCACATATCTCCCATAGCTTCCTTTATATCTCTGTGCTCTCGCGCACCTCTCACCACTTCCTCTATATCGCCCTGTTTTCACGGACATCCCATAGCTTCCCATTTTTCGCCACGTTTTCGTGCGCCTCTCATAGATTCCCCCAAATCACTGTGTTTTTGCGCACCTCTCATAGCTTCCCCTGTATCGCCGTGTTCTGGCGCACCTCGCATAACTTGCCCTACAGCTCTATGTTTCCGCACACCTCTCATACCTCTCCTATATCCCCGTGCTTTCACGCACCTCCCATAGCTTCCCCTATATTGCTGTGTTTTCTCACACCTCTCATACATTCCCCTTTCTCGCTCTGTTTTCGTGCACCTCCTATAGCTTTCCATATATCACTGTCTTTTCGGGCAACTCTCATACCTTCCACTATATCGCTGTGTTTTCGAGCACCTCTTGTAGCTTCCCCTATATCAACGTGTTTTTGAGCAGCTCTCATAACTTCCCCTATATCGCTGTGTTTTCGCGCAGCTCGCATAGCTTTCCCTGTATCGTTGTGTTTTCACATTCCTCTCATATCTTCCCCTATACCACCCCTAAGTAGCTGTGCTCTCGTGCACCTCTCATCACATCCCGTGTATCGCACTGTTTTCATGGACCTCCCGTAGCTTCCCACTTCTTGCCGCGTTTTCGCACACCTCTCTTAGCTTCCCATATATTGCGATGTTTTCGCGCCCCTCTCATATATTCCCCCAAATCGCTGTGTTTTTGCGCACCTCACATAGCTTCCCCTACATTACTATGTTTTCGCGCACCTCTCATATATTCTCCTATATCGCCGTGCTTTCACGCACCTCCCAAAGCTTCCCCTATAATACTGTGCTTTCTCACACCTCTCATACCTTCCCCTTTCTTGCTCTGTTTTCGTGCACCTCCCATAGCTTCCCATAAATCGCTGTGTTTTCGCGCACCTCTCCTACCTTCCACTATATCGCTGTGTTTTCGCGCACCTCTCGTAGCTTCCCCTATATCGATGTGTTTTTGCGCACCTCTCATAACTTCCCCTTTCTCGCTCTGTTTTTGTGCACCTCCCATAGCTTCCCATATATCGCTGTGATTCGCACACTTCTCATACCTTCCACTATTTTGCTGTGTTTTTGCGCACCTCTCATAGCTTCCCCTATATCGCTGTGTTTTTGCGCACCTCGCATATCTTCCCCTATATCGCCGTGTTTCTGCAGACCTCTCATATCTTCCCCTATATTGCTGTGTTCCCGTACACCTCTCATCACTTCCCCTATATCGCTCTGCTTTCACGCACCTCGCATAGCATCCCCTATATGGTTGTGTTTTCACCACCCCTCATACCTACCCCTATATCGCTGTGTTTTTGCACCTCTCATAGTTTTGCCTATATCGACGTATTCTTGTGCACCTCACACACCTTCCCCTTTTTAGCTGAGTATTCGCTCATCCCTCGTACCTTCCCCTATATCGACGCGTTTTCACGCACCTCTCATACCTTCCCCTATATCGCCGTGTTCTGGCGCACCTCGCATAACTTGCCCTACATCCCTATGTTTCCACGCACCTCTCATACCTCTCCTATATCGCCGTGCTTTCACGCACCTCCCATAGCTTCCCCTATATTGCTGTGTTTTCTCACACCTCTCATACATTACCCTTTCTCGCTCTGTTTTCGTGCACTTCCTATAGCTTTCCATATATCACTGTCTTTTCGGGCAACTCTCATACCTTCCACTATATCGCTGTGTTTTCGAGCACTTCTTGTAGCTTCCACTATATCGACGTGTTTTTGCGCACCTCTCATAGTTTCCCCTATATCGCTGTGTTTTCTCACACCTCTCATGCATTCCCCTTAATGGCTCTGTTTTTGTGCACCTCCTATAGCTTCCCCTATATCACTGTATTCATGCACCTCGCATACCTACCCCATGTCACTGTGTTTTCACGCACCTCTCATACCGTCCCCTATATCGCTGTGATTTTGCGTACCTCTCATCACTTCCCCTATATCGACGTGTTTTCAAGCACCACTCATACCTTCACGTATATCACCGTGTGTTCGCGCACCTCCCATAGCTTCCCCTATATCACTGTGTTTTCGTGCACCCCTCATAGCTTCCCCTATATCGCTGTGTTATCACGCACCTCTCATAGCTTCCCCATATTGCTGAGTTTCTGCTCACCTCTGATAGCTTTGCCTGTATCGCCATGTTCTCGCGCACCTCTCATACCTTCACGTATATCGCCCTGTTTTCGCGCACCTCCCATAGCTTCCCCTGTATCACTGTGTTTTCGTGCACCTTGTCATACCTTCCCCTATATCGCTGTGTTTTCAAGCACCTCCCATACATTCCCCTATATCGCCGTGTTTTCGCACACATCCCACAGCTTCCCCTATATCGCTGTGTTTTCACGCACCTCTGATCCCTTTCCCGATATCACTGTGATTTCGCGCACCGTCCAAGCCTTCCCCTATATCGCTGTGTTTTCGCTCACCTCTCATAGATTCCCCTCTATCACCGTGTTTTCGCACACATCTCATATCTTCTCCTATATCGCTGTGTCATCAAGCAGCTCTCGTAACTTCCCCTATATAGCTCAGTTTTCACATATCTCCCATAGCTTCCCTTATGTCTCTTTGCTCTCGTGCACCTCTCACCACTTCCTCTATATCGCCCTGTTTTCACGGACATCCCATAGCTTCCCATTTTTCGCCGCGTTTTCACGCGCCTCTCATAAATTCCCCCAAATCGCTGTGTTTTTGTGCACCTCTCATAGCTTCCCCTATATCGCCGTGTTCTGGCGCACCTCGCATAACTTGCCCTACATCTCTATGTTTCCGCGCACCTCTCATACCTTTCCTATATCGCCGTGCTTTCACGCACCTCCCATAGCTTCCCCTATATTGCTGTGTTTTCTCACACCTGTCATACATTCCCCTTTCTCGATCTGTTTTCGTGCACCTCCTATAGCTTTCCATATATCACTGTCTTTTCGGGCAACTCTCATACCTTCCACTATATCGCTGTGTTTTCGAGCACCTCTTGTAGCTTCCCCTATATCAACGTGTTTTTGAGCAGCTCTCATAACTTCCCCTATATCGCTGTGTTTTCGCGCAGCTCGCATAGCTTTCCCTGTATCGTTGTGTTTTCACATTCCTCTCATACCTTCCCCTATACCACCCCTAAGTAGCTGTGCTCTCGTGCACCTCTCATCACATCCCGTGTATCGCACTGTTTTCATGGACCTCCCATAGCTTCCCATTTCTTGCCGCGTTTTCGCGCACCTCTCTTAGCTTCCCATACATTGCGATGTTTTCGTGCCCCTCTCATGTATTCCCCCAAATCGCTGTGTTTTTGCGCACCTCCCATAGCTTCCCCTATATCGCAGTGTTTTAACGCACCTCCCATACATTTCACTATATCGCTGTGTTTTCACGCACCTCCCATAGCTTCCCCTATATCGCTGTCTTTTCACGCATGTCTCACACCGTCCCCTATATCGTTGTGTTTTCGCACACCTCTGATACATTCCACTATATCGATGTTTTTTCACGCACCTCTCGAAGCGACCCCTATATCGATATGTTTTCGCGCAGCACTCATACCTGCCCCTATATCACTGTGTTTTTGCACACCTCCCATAGCTTCCTCTATATCGCAGTGTTTTAAAGCACATTCCATACATTCTCCTATATCGCTGTGTTTTCACGCACCTCCCATAGCTTCCCCTATATCACTGTGTTTTCACGCACCTCTCATCCCTTCCCCTATATCGCTGTGTTTTCACGCACCTCCCATAGCTTCCTCTATATCGCTGTGTTTTTGCGCACCTCGCATACCTGCCCCTATATCACAAAGTTTTCACGCACCTCTCATACCGTCCCCTATATTGCTGTGTTTTAGCGCACCTCTCATCACTTCCCCTATATCGACATGTTTTCAAGCACCACTCATACCTTCACGTATATCGCCGTGTGTTCACACACCTCTCAGAGCTTCCCCTCTATCGCTGTGTTCTCGTGTACCTTTCATAGCTTTCCATATATTGAAATATTTTTGCACAACTCTCATAGCTTCCCCCAAATAGCAGTGTTCTTGTGTACCTCTCATAGCTTCCCCCATATCGCCGTGTTTTCGCATGCCTCGGATAGCTTCCCCTATATCGCCGTGTTTTCACGCACCTCCAATACCTTCCGTTCTATCGCTGTGTTTTCGTGCATCTCTCATAGCGTGCCATATATTGCAATGTTTTCGTGCACTTCTGATAGCTTCCCCCAAATCGCGGTGTTTTCGCGCACCTCTCATAGCTTCCCCTATATCACCGTTTTCGCGCACCTCGCTTAGCTTCCCCTATATCGTTGTGTTTTCTCACACCTCTCATACATTCCCCTTTCTTGCTCTGTTTTTGTGCACCTCCTATAGCTTCCCCTATATCACTGTTTTAATGCACCTCGCATACCAACCCCTATATCACTGTGTTTTAACGCACCTCTCATACTGTCCCCTATATCGCTGTGTTTTTGCACACCTCTCATCACTTCCCCTATATCGATGTGTTTTCAAGCACCACTCATACGTTCATGTATATCGCCGTGTATTCGTGCACCTTCAATAGCTTCCCCTATATCACTGTGTTTTCGCGCACCCCTCATAACTTCCCCTATATTGATGTGTTTTCGCTCACCGCTGATAGCTTTGCCTGTATCGACATGTTTTCCCGGACCTCCCATACCTTCACGTATATCGCCGTGTTTTCGCGCACCTCCCATACCTTCCCCTATATCGCTGTGTTTTCAAGCACCTCCCATACATTCCCCTATATCGCTGTGTTTTCGCACACCTCCTATAGCTTTCCCTATATCGGTGTGTTTTCACACACCTCTGATCGCTTTCCCGATATCACTGTGATTTCGCGCACCCTCCAAAGCTTCCCCTATATTGCCGTGTTTTCACGCACCTACCATACCTTCCGTTCAGTTGCTGTGAATTCGCGCACCTCTCATTGCTTGCGATATTTTGCGATGTTTTCGTGCACTTCTGATAGCTTCCCCAAATCGCGGTGTTTTCGCGCATCTCTCATAGCTTCCCCTATATCGTTGTGTTTTCTCACACCTCTCATGCATTCCCCTTTATGGCTCTGTTTTTGTGCACCTCCTATAGCTTCCCCTATATCACTGTATTCATGCACCTCGCATACCTACCCATGTCACTGTGTTTTCACGCACCTCTCATACCGTCCCCTATATCGCTGTGATTTTGCGTACCTCTCATCACCATCCCTAAGTAGCTGTGCTCTCGTGCACCTCTCATCACATCCCGTGTATCGCACTGTTTTCATGGACCTCCCATAGCTTCCCATTTCTTGCCGCGTTTTTGCGCACCTCTCTTAGCTTCCCATATATTGCGATGTTTTCGCGCCCCTCTCATATATTCCCCCAAATCGCTGTGTTTTTGCGCACCTCCCATAGCTTCCCCATATCACCGTGCTCTTGCGCACCTCACATAGCTTCCCCTACATTACTATGTTTTCGCGCACCTCTCATATATTCTCCTATATCGCCGTGCTTTCACGCACCTCCCAAAGCTTCCCCTAAAATGCTGTGCTTTCTCACACCTCTCATACCTTCCCCTTTCTTGCTCTGTTTTCGTGCACCTCCCATAGCTTCCCATATCTCGCTGTGTTTTCGCGCACCTCTCCTACCTTCCACTATATCGCTGTGTATTCACGTACCACTCGTAGCTTCCCCATATCGATGTGTTTTTGTGCACCTCTCATAACTTCCCCTTTCTCGCTCTGTTTTTGTGCACCTCCCATAGCTTCCCATATATCGCTGTGTCTTCACACACTTCTCATACCTTCCACTATTTCGCTGTGTTTTCGCGCACCTCTCGCAGCTTCCCCTATATCGATGTGTTTTCATGCACCTCGCATACTTGCCCTAATATCAGTGTGTTTTCGCGCACCTCTCATCACTTCCCTTATATCGACGTGTTTTCAAGCACCACTCATACCTTCAGGTATATTGCCGTGCCTTCGCACACCTCCCATAGCTTCCTCTATATCCCTGATTTTCGCGCACCTTCATACCTTCCCCTATATCACTGTGTTTTCGCGCACCTCTCATAGCTTCCCCTCTATCGCTGCATTCTCGTGCACCTCTCATATCTTTCCATATATTGCAATGTTTTCGCACAGCTCTCATAGCTTCCCCCATATAGTCGTGTTTTCGCACACCTCGCATAAATTCCCCTATATCGCCGTGTTTTCACGCACCTCTCATAACTTCCGTTCTATCGCTGTGTTATCGCGCACCTCTCATAGCTTGCCATATATTGCAATTTTTTCGTACACTTCTGATAGCTTCCCCCAAACCGCAGTGTTTTCGCGCACCTCTCATAGCTTCCCCTATATCACCGTTTTCGCGCACCTTTCATAGCTTCCCCTATATTGTTGTGTTTTCACACACCTCTCATACTTTCCCCTATATAGCTGTGTTTTTGCTCACCTCTGATAGCTTTGCCTGTATCGCCCTGTTTTCGCGCACCTCCCATAGCCTCCCCTATATCACTGTGTTTTCGTGCACCTGTCATACCTTCCCCTATATCGCTGTGTTATCAAGCACCTCCCATATATTCCCCTATATCGCTGTGTTTTCGCACACCTCCCATAGCTTCCCCTATATCGTTGTGTTTTCTCACACCTCTCATGCATTCCCCTTTATGGCTCTGTTTTTGTGCACCTCCTATAGCTTCCCCTATATCACTGTATTCATGCACCTCGCATACCTACCCCATGTCACTGTGTTTTCACGCACCTCTCATACCGTCCCCTATATCGCTGTGATTTTGCGTACCTCTCATCACCATCCCTAAGTAGCTGTGCTCTCGTGCACCTCTCATCACATCCCGTGTATCGCACTGTTTTCATGGACCTCCCATAGCTTCCCATTTCTTGCCGCGTTTTTGCGCACCTCTCTTAGCTTCCCATATATTGCGATGTTTTCGCGCCCCTCTCATATATTCCCCCAAATCGCTGTGTTTTTGCGCACCTCCCATAGCTTCCCCATATCACCGTGCTCTTGCGCACCTCACATAGCTTCCCCTACATTACTATGTTTTCGCGCACCTCTCATATATTCTCCTATATCGCCGTGCTTTCACGCACCTCCCAAAGCTTCCCCTAAAATGCTGTGCTTTCTCACACCTCTCATACCTTCCCCTTTCTTGCTCTGTTTTCGTGCACCTCCCATAGCTTCCCATATCTCGCTGTGTTTTCGCGCACCTCTCCTACCTTCCACTATATCGCTGTGTATTCACGTACCACTCGTAGCTTCCCCATATCGATGTGTTTTTGTGCACCTCTCATAACTTCCCCTTTCTCGCTCTGTTTTTGTGCACCTCCCATAGCTTCCCATATATCGCTGTGTCTTCACACACTTCTCATACCTTCCACTATTTCGCTGTGTTTTCGCGCACCTCTCGCAGCTTCCCCTATATCGATGTGTTTTCATGCACCTCGCATACTTGCCCTAATATCAGTGTGTTTTCGCGCACCTCTCATCACTTCCCTTATATCGACGTGTTTTCAAGCACCACTCATACCTTCAGGTATATTGCCGTGCCTTCGCACACCTCCCATAGCTTCCTCTATATCCCTGATTTTCGCGCACCTTCATACCTTCCCCTATATCACTGTGTTTTCGCGCACCTCTCATCGCTTCCCCTCTATCGCTGCGTTCTCGTGCACCTCTCATATCTTTCCATATATTGCAATGTTTTCGCACAGCTCTCATAGCTTCCCCCATATAGTCGTGTTTTCGCACACCTCGCATAAATTCCCCTATATCGCCGTGTTTTCACGCACCTCTCATAACTTCCGTTCTATCGCTGTGTTATCGCGCACCTCTCATAGCTTGCCATATATTGCAATTTTTTCGTACACTTCTGATAGCTTCCCCCAAACCGCAGTGTTTTCGCGCACCTCTCATAGCTTCCCCTATATCACCGTTTTCGCGCACCTTTCATAGCTTCCCCTATATTGTTGTGTTTTCACACACCTCTCATACTTTCCCCTATATAGCTGTGTTTTTGCTCACCTCTGATAGCTTTGCCTGTATCGCCCTGTTTTCGCGCACCTCCCATAGCCTCCCCTATATCACTGTGTTTTCGTGCACCTGTCATACCTTCCCCTATATCGCTGTGTTATCAAGCACCTCCCATATATTCCCCTATATCGCTGTGTTTTCGCACACCTCCCATAGCTTCCCCTATATCGCTGTGTGTTCACGCACCTGTCATACCTTCCCCTATATCGCTGTGTTATCAAGCACCTCCCATATATTCCCCTATATCGCTGTGTTTTCGCACACCTCCCATAGCTTCCCCTATATCACTGTGTGTTCACGCACCTGTCATACCTTCCCCTATATCGCTGTGTTATCAAGCACCTCCCATACATTCCCCTATATCGCTGTGTTTTCGCACACCTCCCATAGCTTCCCCTATATCGCTGTGTATTCACGCACCTCTGATCCCTTTCCCGATGTCACTGTGATTTCGCACACCCTCCAAGGCTTCCTCTATATCGCTGTGTTTTCGTTCACCTCTTATAGCTTCCCCTATATCACCCTGTTTTCGCGCACATCTCATATCTTCTCCTATATCACTGTGTCATCAAGCAGCTTTCATAACTTCCCCTATATTCCTCAGTTTTTACGCATCTCCCATAGCTTCCCCTATGTCGCTGTGCTCTCGTGCACCTCTCATCAATTTCTCTATATCGCCCTGTTTTCACGGATCTCCCATAGCTTCCCCTATATCGCTGTGTTTTTGCGCATCTCTCATAGCTTCCCCCATATCGATGTGTTTTTGGGCACCTCTCATACCTTCCCCTATATCGCTGTGTTTTCGCTCACTTCTCATAGCTTCCCATGTATCGCTGCCATTTCGCACACCTCTCATACCTGCCCCTATATCACCGTGTGTTCGCGCACTTCCCATAGCTTCCCCTATGTCGCTGTGCTCTCGTGCACCTCTCATCAATTTCTCTTTATCGCCCTGTTTCACGGATCTCCCATAGCTTCCCCTATATCGCTGTGTTTTTGCGCATCTCTCATAGCTTCCCCCATATCGATGTGTTTTTGCGCACCTCTCATACCTTCCCCTATATCGCTGTGTTTTCGCTCACCTCTCATAGCTTCCCATGTATCGCTGCCATTTCGCACACCTCTCATACCTGCCCCTATATCACGTGTGTTTGCGCACTTCCCATAGCTTCCCCTATATCGCTGTGTTTTCGCACACATCCCATAGCTTCCCCTATATCACTGTGTTTTCACACACCTCTGATCCCTTTCCCGATATCACTGTGATTTCGTGCACCCTCCAAGGCTTCCCGTATATCGCTGTGTTTTCGCTCACCTCTCATAGCTTCCCCTATATCACCGTGTTTTCGCGCACATCTCATATCTTCTACTATATCGCTGTGTCCTCAAGCAGCTCTCGTAACTTCCCCTATATAGCTCAGTTTTCACACATCTCCCATAGCTTCCCTTATGTCGCTGTGCTCTCGTGCACCTCTCATCACTTTCTCTATATCGCCCTGTTTTCACGGACCTCCCATAGCTTCCCATTTTTCGCCGTGTTTTCGCGCGCATCTCATAGATTCCCCCTAATCGCTGTGTTTTTGCGCACCTCATAGCTTCCCCTATATCGTCGTGTTCTGGTGCACCTCGCATAACTTGCCCTACATCTCTATGTTTCCGCGCACCTCTCATTCCTCTCCTATATCGCCGTGCTTTCACGCACTTCCCATAGCTTCCCGTATGTTTCTGTGTTTTCTCACACCTCTCATACATTCACCTTTCTCGCTCTGTTTTCGTGCACCTCCTATAGCTTCCCATATATTGCTGCCTTTTCGCGCAGCTCTCATACCTTCCACTATATCGCTGTGTTTTCAAGCACCTCTTGTAGCATCCCCTATATCGACGTGTTTTCGCGCAGCTCTCATAACTTCCCCTATATTGCTGTGTTTTCGCGCAGCTGGCATAGCTTTCCCTGTATCGTTGTGTTTTCACACTCCTCTCATACCTTCCCCTATATTGCCCCTAAGAAGCTGTGCTCTCATGCACCTCTCATCACATCCCGTGTATCGCTCTGTTTTCCTGGACTTCCCATAGCTACCCACTTCTCGCCGCGGTTTCGCACACCTCTCATAGCTTCCCATTAATGCGATGTTTTTGCGCACCTCTCATATATTCCCCCAAATCGCTGTGTTTTTGCGCACCTCCCATAGCTTCCCCATATCACCGTGCTCTTGCGCACCTCGCATAGCTTCCCCTGCATTACTATGCATTCGCGCACCTCTCATATATTCTCCTATATCGCCGTGCTTTCACGCACCTCCCATAGCTTCCCCTATAATGCTGTGTTTTCTCACACCTATCATACCTTCCCCTTTCTCGCTCTGTTTTCGTGCACCTCCCATAGCTTCCCATATATCGCTGTGTTTTCGCGCAGCTCACATACCTTCCACTATATCGCTGTGTATACACGCACCACTCGTAGTTTCCCATATATCGCTGTGTTTTTGCGCACCTCTCATAGCTTCCACTATATCACTGCGTTTTCGCGCAGCTCGCATACCTTCCCTGTATCGTTCTTTTTTCACACTCCTCTCATACCTTCCCCTATATCGCCCCTAAGTAGCTGTGCTCTCGTGCAGCTCTGATCACTTCCTCTGTCTCACACTGTTTTCATGGACCTCCCATAGCTTCCCATTTCTTTCCGCGTTATCGTGCCCCTCCTATATATTCCCCCAAATCGCTGTGTTTTTGCGCACCTCCCATAGCTTCCACATATCACCGTGCTCTTGCGCACCTCGCACAGCTTCCCCTACATTGCTATGTTTTCGCGCACCTCTCATATCTTCCCCTATATCGCCGTGCTTCCACGCACCTCCCATAGCTTCCCATATATCGCTGTGTTTTTGCTCCTGTCACAGCTTTGCCTATATCGCCGTGTTCTCGTGCATCTCTCATATCTTCCCCTTTTTAGCTGAGTTTTTGCTCATCTCTCATAACTTCCCCTATATCGACGTATTTTAACGCACCTCTCATACCTTCACGTATATCGCCGTGATTTCGCACACCTCCCATAGCTTCCCCAATATCACTGTGTTTTTGCTCACCTCTGATACCTTCCCCTATACCGTTGTGCTTTTGCGCACCTCTCATACCTTCCCCTATATCACTGTGTTTTCATGCACCTCGCATACCTACCACTATATCGCTGTGTTTTTACGCACCTTTCATACCGTCCCCTACATCATTGTGTTTTCGTGCACCTCACATCGCTTCCACCATATCGATGTGTTTTCAAGCACCACTCATAGCTTCACGCATATCGCCATGTGTTCGTGCACCTCCCATAGCTTCCCCTATATCACTGTGTTTTCGCACACCGCTCATACCTTCTGCTATATCGCTGTGTTAATGCGTACCTCTCATACCTTCCCCTATTTCATCGTGTTTTACCGCACCTCTCATACCTTCCCTGATATCACTGTGTTTTCATGCAGCACGCATACCTATCCCTATATCGCTGTGTTATCACGCACCTGTCATAGCTTCCCCTGTATCGCTGTGTTCTCGTGCACCTCTCATAGCTTTCCATATATTGCAATGCTTTCGCGCACCTCTCATAGTTTCCACCAAATCGCAGTGTTCTCGTGCTCCTCTCATAGTTTCCTCTATATCGCCGTGGTTTTGCACACCTCGCATAGCTTCCCCTATATTGTTGTGTTTTTGCGCACCTCTAAAACCTTCCCCTATAACGCTGTGTTTTAGCTCACCTCTGATGGCTTTGCCTATATCGCCATGTTCTCGCGCTCCTCTCATTCCATCCCCTATATCGTCGTGTTATTGCGCACCTCGCATAGCTTCCGCTATATCATAATACCTTCCCCTATACCGCTGTGTTCTTGCTCAACTCTGATAGATTTGCCTATATCGCCATGTTCTCACGCACCTCTCATACTTTCCCCTTTTTAACTGAGTTTTCGCTCATCTCTCATACCTTCCCCTATATCGACGTGTTTTCACGCACCTCTCATACCTTCACGTATATCGCCGTGTTTTCGCGCACCTCCCATAACTTCCCATATATGACTGTGTTTTCGCGCACCTCTCAAACCTTCCCCAATATCGCCGTGCTTTCATGCAACTCTCATAGCTTCCCATATATCGCTGTGCTTTTGCGCACCTCTCATACCTTCCCCTGTATCGCAGTGTTTTAACGCACCTCCCATACATTCCCCTATACCGCTGTGGTCTTGCTCAACTCTGATATATTTGCCTATATCGCCATGTTCTTATGCACCTCTCATACTTTCACCTTTTTAACTGAGTTTTCGCTCATCTCTCATACCTTCCCCTCTATCGACGTGTTTTCACGCACCTCTCATACCTTCACGTATATCGCCGTGTTTTCGCGCAACTCCCATAACTTCCCATATATGACTGTGTTTTCGCGCACCTCTCAAACCTTCCCCAATATCGCCGTGCTTTCGTGCACCTCTCATAGCTTCCCATATATCGCTGTGCTTTTGCGCACCTCTCATACATTCCCCTGTATCGCAGTGTTTTAACGCACCTCCCATACATTCCCCTATATCGCTGTGTTTTCACGCCCCTCCCATAGCTTCCTCTATATCGATGTGTTTTCACGCACCTCTCATACCTTCCCTTATATCGTTGTGTTTTCGCACACCTCTCATACCTTCCACTATATTGATGTTTTTTCACGCACCTCTCGTAGCTTCCCCTATATCGAAATGTTTTCGAGCACCACTCATACCTTCCCCTATATCGCTGTGTTTTCACGCACCTCTCATAGCTTCCCGCTTATCACTGTCTTTTCATGCACCTCTCATACGTACCCCTGTATCGCCCTGTTTTCACGTACCTCCCATAGTTTGCCATATATCGCTGTGTTTTCGCACACTTCTCATACTTTCCCCTTTTTTGCTGTGTTATCGCATACTTCTCATACCTTCCCCTTTTTTGCTGTGTTATCGCACACCTTTCATAGCATCCCCTCTATTGCTGTGTTCTTGTGCACCTCTCATAGGTTTCTATATGTCGCAATATTTTCGCGCACCTCTCATAGATTCCCCCAAATCGCTGTGTTTTCGCGCACCTCTCAGAGCTTCCGCTATATCGCCGTGTTTTCGCGCAACTCGCATAGATTCACCTCCACCAAAATGTTTTCGCACACCTCTCATACCTTCTCCATATATCACCATGCTTTCACGCACCTCCCATAGCTCCCCCTATATTGCTGTGTTTTCTCACGCCTCTTATACCTTCCCCTTTCTCGCTCTGTTTTCATGCACCTCCCAAAGATTCCCATATATCGCTGTGTTTTCGTGCACCTTTCATACCTTCCACTATATCGCTGTGTTTTCGCGCACCTCTCATAGCTTCCCCTATATTGATGTGTTTTCGGGCACCTCTCATAATTTCCCTGATATCGCTGTGTTTTCACGCATCTCGCATATCTTCCCCTATATCGTTGCATTTTCGCGCACCTCTCATACCTTCCACTACATCGCTATGTTTTTGCTCACCTCTCACAGCTTTGCCTATATTGCCGTGTTCTCACGCACCTTTCTTACCTTCCCCTTTTTAGCTGAGTTTTTGCTCATCTCTCATACCTTCCCCTATATCGCCGTGTTTTCGCGCATCTCCTATATCTTCCCCTATATCACTGTGTTTTCGCGCACCTCTCATACCTTCACCTGTATCGCAGTGTTTTAACGCACCTCCCATACATTCCCCTATATCGAGGGCTACTTCCTTAAGCACTCTAGGATGCAGACCATCTGGCTCTGGGGATTTATCTGCCTTCAATCCCTTCAATTTACCTAACACCACTTCCCTACTAGCATGTATTTCGCTCAGTTCCTCCATCTCACTGGACCCTCTGTCCCCTACTATTTCTGGAAGATTATTTATGTCCTCCTTAGTGAAGATAGAACCAAAGTAATTATTCAATTGGTCTGCCATGTCCTTGCTCCCCATAATCAATTCACCTGTTTCTGTCTGGAGGGGACCTACATTTGTCTTTACCAGTCTTTTCCTTTTTACATATCTATAAAAGCTTTTACAGTCAGTTTTTATGTTCCCTGCCAGTTTTCTCTAATAATCTTTTTTCCCCTTCCTAATTAAGCCCTTTGTCCTCCTCTGCTGAACTCTGAATTTCTCCCAGTCCTCAGGTGAGCCACTTTCTCTGGCTAATTTGTATGCTTCTTCTTTGGAATTGATACTATCCCTAATTTCTCTTGTCAGCCACGGGTGCACTACCTTCCTTGATTTATTCTTTTGCCAAACTGGGATGAACAATTGTTGTAGTTCATCCATGCAACCTTTAAATGCTTGCCATTGCATATCCACTGTCAATCCTGTAAGTGTCATTTGCCAGTCTATCTTAGCTAATTCACGTCTCATACCTTCAAAGTTACCCCTCCTTAAGTTCAGAACCTTTGTTTCTGAATTAACTATGTCACTCTGCATCTTAATGAAGAATTCCACGATATTATGGTCGAATTTCCCAAGGGGCCTCTCACGACAAGATTGCTAATTAACCCTTCTTCATTGCTCAAAACCCAGTCCAGAATAGCCTGCTCTCTAGTTGGTTCCTCGACATGTTGGTTCAAAAAACCATCCCGCATACATTCCAAGGAATCCTCTTCCTCAGCACCTTTACCAATTTGGTTCACCCAATCTACATGTAGATTGAAGTCACCCATTATAACTGCTGTTCCTTTTTTGCACACATTTCTAATTTCCTGTTTAATACCATCTCCGACCTCACTACTACTGTTAGGTGGCCTGTACACAACTCCCACCAGCGTCTTCTGCCCCTTAGTGTTACGCAGCTCTACCCATATCGATTCCACATCTTCCTGGCTTATGTTCTTCCTTTCTATTGCGTTAATCTCTTCTTTAACCAGCAACGCCACCCCACCTCCCCTTCCTTCATGCCTATCCCTCCTGAATATTGAATATCCCTGAACGTTAAGCTCCCATCCTTGGTCACCCTGGAGCCATGTCTCTGTGATCCCAACTATATCATAATCATTAATAACAATCTGCACTTTCAATTCATCCACCTTATTACGAATGCTCCTTGCATTGACACACAAAGCCTTCAGGTGCTCTTTTACAACTCTCTTAGCCCTTATACAATTATGTTGAAAAGTGGCTGTTTTTAATGCTTGCCCTGGATTTGTCGGCCTGCCACTTTTACTTTTCTCCTTAGTACGTTTTGCTTCTACCCTCACTTTACACCCCTCTGTCTCTCTGCAGTGGTTCCCATCCCCCTGTTGTGAACTAACGTCCTCACGCCTAGCCTCCTGTATCGCAGTGTTTTCGCGCACTTCTCATACCTTCACCTTTTTTGCTGCGTTATCGCACACCTCTCATAGCATCCCCTCTATCGTTGTATTCTCGTGCACCTCTCATAGGTTTCTATATGTTGCAATATTTTCGCGCACCTCTCATAGCTTCCCCCAAATTGCTGTGTTTTCGCGCACCTCTCATAGCTTCCCCTATATCACCGTGTTTTCGCGCACCCCGCATAGCTTCACCTCCACCACTGTTTTCGCACACCTTTCATACCTTCTCCATATATCGCCATGCTTTCATGCACCTCCCATAGCTCCCCCTATATTACTGTGTTTTCTCACACCTCTCATACTTTCCCCTTTCTCGCTCTGTTTTCATGCACCTCCCATAGCTTCCCGCATATCGCTGTGTTTTCGCGCACCTCTCATACCTTCCACTATATCGCTGTGTTTTTGTGCACCTCTCGTAGCTTCCCCTATATTGATGTGTTTTCAGGCACCTCTCATAATTTTCCTGATATCGCTGTGTTTTCGCGCATCTCGCATAGCTTCCCCTATATCGTTGTGTTTTCGCGCACCTCTCATACCTTCCCCTATATCGCTATGTTTTTGCTCACCTCTCACAGCTTTGCCTATATTGCCGTATTCTCACGCACCTCTCATACCTTCCCCTTTTTAGCTGAGTTTTTGCTCATCTCTCATAACTTCCCCTATATCGCCGTGTTTTCGTGCACCTCCTATATCTTACCCTATATCACTGTGTTTTCGTGCACCTCTCATACCTTCCCCTGTATCGCAGTGTTTTAACACACCTCCCATACATTCCCCTATATCGCTGTGTTTTCACGCACCTCTCATACCTTCCCCTATATCGCTATGTTTTTGCTCACCTCTCACAGCTTTGCCTATATTGCCGTATTCTCGCGCACCTCTCATACCTTCCCCTTTTTAGCTGAGTTTTTGCTCATCTCTCATAACTTCTCCTATAATGCCGTGTTTTCGCGCACCTCCTATATCACTGTGTTTTCGCGCACCTCTCATACCTTCCCCTGTATCGCAGTGTTTTAACACACCTCCGATACATTCCTCTATATCGCTGTGCTTTCACGCACCTTCCATAGCTTCCTCTATATCACTTTGTTTTTGCACACCTCTCATACCTTCCCCTATATCACTGTGTTTTCACGCAGCTCTCATGTCATCCCCTACATCGCTGCATTTTCACGCACCTCTCATCACTTCCCCTATATCGACGTGTTTTCAAGCACCTCTCATACCTTTACGTATATCGCCGTGTGTTCACGCACCTCCCATAGCTTCCGCTATATCCGTGTTTTCTCGCGCCCCTCTCATACCTTCCCCTATATCGTCGTGTTTTCGCACACCTCGCATAACTTCTCCTATATCGCCGTGTTTTCGCGCACCTCTCATAGCTTCCCGCATATCACTGTCATTTTGTGCACCTCTCATACCTGCCCCTCTATCGCCGTGTTTTCGCAGACCTCTCATACCTTCCCCTGTATTGTTGTGTTTTCACGCACCTCCCATAGCTTCCCCCTATGTCGCTGTGTTCTCGTGCACCTCTCATCACTTCCCCTATATCGCTCTGCTTTCCCACACCTCGCATAGCATCCCCTATATAGTTGTGTTTTTGCGCACCTCTCAAATCTTCACGTATATTGCCATGTTTTCGCACACATCCGATAGCTTCGCCTACATCACTGTGTTTTCAGGCACCTCTCATACCTTCCACTATATCACTGCGTTTCTGCGCACGTCCCATACCTTCCCATATATTGCTCAGCTTTCGTGCACCTCCCATAGCTACCTCTATATCGCCGTGTTTTCGTGCACCTCTCAGTTATTCCACTGTAGCGCTGTTTTGTCGCGCACCTCCCATACCTTCCCCTTATCGCTGTGTTATCACGCACCTCCCATACCTTCCTTAATATGGCTGTGTTTTCGCGCACCTCTCATAACTTCCCCTGTATCGCCGTGTTTTCACGTGACAGAGGAGAGGAAGATATAGGAGGAGTGTGAAAACACGGCGATATAGGAGAAGGTATGAGAGATGAGCAAAAACTCAGCTAAAAAGGGGAAGGTATGAGAGGTGCGCGAAAACACGGCGATATAAAGGATGCTATGAGAGGGGAGCAAAAACTCAGTGATATAGGGGAAAGTATGAGAAGTGCAGAAAAACACAGCGATATATGGGAAGCAATGGGAGGTGCACCAAATCACAGCGATATAGGGGAAGGGATGAGAGATGCGTGAAAACACAGCGATATAGGGGATGCTATGAGAGGTGCGCGAAAACACAGCTATATATGGGAAGGTATGAGAGGTGCGTGAAACATGTTGATATAGGGGAAGGTATGAGAGATGAGTGAAAACTTATCTAAAAAGGGGAAGATATGAGAGGTGTGCGAAAACACAAAAATATGCGGGAAGATATGCGAGGTGCGCGAAAACACGGCAATATAGGGGAAGATATCAGAGGTGCGTGAAAACACAGCGATATATGGGAAGGTATGAGAGGTGCATGAAACACGTCGATATAGGGAAAGGTATGAGAGATGAGCGAAAACTCATTTAAAAAGGGGAAGATATGAGAGGTGTGTGAAAACACAACGATATGTGGGAAGCTATGCGAGATGCGCGAAAACACGACAATATAGGGGAAGATATCAGAGGTGCGTGAAAACACGGCGATATAGAAGAATCTACGGGACGTGTGCAAAAACACAGCGATACAGGGCAAGTTATGAGAGGTGCGCGAAAACACAGCCATGTTGGGGAAGGTACAGGAGGTGCGCAAAACACAGCGATATAGTGGAAGGTATGAGAGGTACACGGAAAACACGGCGATGTAGGAGAATGTATGAGAGGTGCAAGAAAATACGGTGATACGGGATTTATGAGATGTGAGTGAAAACACAGCGATATGGGGGAAGCTATGGGAGGAGCGCGAAAATACGCAATATAGGGGAAGGTATGGGAGGTGTGCAAAAACACGGCGATATATGTGAGGGTGTGAGAGGTGCGCGAAAACACAAAGTCATAGGGGATGCTATGCGAGGTGTACGAAAGCAGAGCGAAATAGGGGAAGTGATGAGAGGTGCACGAGAACACAGCGACATAGGGAAGCTACCAGAGGTGCGCGAAAACACAGCGGTATAGTGGAAGGTATGAGAGGTGCGCGAAAACACAGCGATATATGTGAAGCTATAGGAGATGCACGAAAACAGAGCGATATAGGGGAAGGTATGAGATGTGCAAGAAAACACAGCGATTTCGCGGAAGCTATGGAGGTGCGTGAAATAAAAGGCGATATAGGAGAAGGTATGAGTGGTGCGCGAAAACATAGCGATATATGGGAAGCTATGTGAGGTGCGCGAAAACACGGCGATATAGGGGAAGGTATGAGAGGTGCTCAAAACATTGCAATATCTGGGAAGCTATGAGATGTGCGTGAAAACACGGTGATATATGGGAAGCTATGGGAGGTGCGTTAAAACAGGGAGATATATGGAAGTTATGAGAGGTGCACAAAAAGACAGTCACGTAGCGGAAGGTATGGGACGTGCATGAAAATACAGCAATATAGGGGAAGGTATGGGAGGTGCGCGTAAACAAGGAATATAGGGGAAGGTATGAGAGGTGCGCGAAAACACAGTGGTATAGGTGAAGCTATGGGATGTGCGCGAAAACACGGCGATATACGTGATGGTGTGAGAGGTGCGCTAAAATACAAAGACATAGGGGATGCTATGCAAGGTGCGCGAAAGCAGAGCCATATAGGAGAAGTACTGAGCGGTGCATGAGAGCACAGCGACATAGTGGTATCTACGGGAGGTGTGTGAAAACACAGTGATATACGGGAAGGTATGAGAGGTGCGCTAAAACACAGCAATACAGGGGAAGTTATGAGAGGTCTGCGAAAACACAGCAATATACAGGAAAGTATGGGAGGTGCGCGAAAACACAGCGCTATAGTGGAATAAATGAGAGGTGCGCGAAAACACGGCGATATAGAGGAAGCTATGGGAGGTGCGTTAAAGCTGAGCAATATATGGGAAGGTATGGGACGTGCGCGAAAACAAAGTGATGTAGTGGAAAGTATGAGAAGTGCGCGAAAACACAACCATATAGGGGAAGGTATGGGAGGTGCGAAAACACAGCCATATAGGGGAAGCTATAAGAAGTGCACGAAAACACAGAGATATAGGCGAAGTTATGGGATGTGCACGAAAACACGGTGATATACATGAATGTACGAGAGTTGCGTGAAAACATGTCGATATAGGGGAAGGTATGAGGGATGAGCGAAAACTCAGCTAAAAAGGGGAAGGTATGAGAGGTGCGCGAGAACACAACGATATAGGGGATGGTATGCGAGGTGCACGAAAGCAGAGCAATATAGGGGAAGTGACTAGAGGTGTACGAGAACACAGCAACGTAGGGGAATCTATGGGAGGTGCATGAAAACACAACAATATTAGGAAGGTATGAGAGGTGTGCTAAAACAGCAATATGGGGAAGGTATGAGAGGTCTGCAAAAACACGGCCATATAGGGGCAGGTATGAGTAGTGCGCAAAAAGACAGTGATATGCGGGAAGCTATGAGAAGTGCGCGAAAGCACAGCATATAGGGGAAAGTATGAGAGGTGCGCAAAAACACATCGATATAGGAGAAGCTATGGGAGGTGCACAAAAACACTGCGATATAGAGGAAGGTGTACTAGGCACCCAAAAACACAGCGATACAGGGGAAATTATGAGAGGTGCGCGAAAACATAGCCATATTGGGGAAAGTATGGGAGGAACGCGAAAACACAGCGATAAGGGGAAGGTATGGGAGGTGCGCGAAAACATAACCATATTGTGGAAAGTATGGGAGGTGCACCGAAAACACGGCGATATAGAGGAAGCTATGGGAGGTGCACAAAAACTGAGCAATATATGGGAAGGTTTGGGACGTGCGCAAAAACACAGCGATATAGTGGAAGGTATGAGAGGTGCACAAAACACAGCGATGTAGGAGAATGTGTGAGTGGTGCCCGAAAGTGTGGTGATATGGGAAGTTATGAGATGTGAGTGAAAGCACAGCGATATAGGGGAAGCTATGACAGGAGCGTGAAAATGCACTAATATAGGGGAAGGTATGAGAGGTGCGCGAAAACACAGCGATATGAAGGAAGGTATGAGAGGTGCGCGAAAACACAGTGGTATAGGCGAAACTATGGGATGTGCGCGAAAACACTGCGATATACGTGAAGGTGTGAGAGTACGTGAAAACACAAAGACATAGGGGATGCTATGCGAGGTGCGTGAAAGCAGATCGATATAGGGAAAGTGATGAGAGGTGCACGAGAACACAGCGACATAGCGGAAGCTACGGGAAGTGCGCGAAAACACAGTGATATAGTGGAAGGTATGAGAGGTGCACGAAAACAGAGCAATATAGGGGAAGTATGAGAGGTCTGCGAAAACACGGCGATATACAGGAAAGTATGGGAGGTGCGCGAAAACACAACCATAAGGGGAATGTATGGGAGGTGCGGGAAAACACAGCACTATAGTGGAATAAATGAGATGTGCTGGAAAACATGGCGATATAGAGGAAGCTATGGAGGTGCATGAAAGCTGAGCAATATATGGGAAGGTATGGGACATGTGCGAAAACACAGCGATATAGTGGAAAGTATGATCTGTGCGCAAAAGCACAGCCATATTGGGGAAAGTATGGGAGGTGTGCGAAACACAGCGATAAGGGGAAGCTATGGGAGTAGCACGAGAAAACAGCGATATAGGGGAAGTTATGGGACGTGCGCGAAAACACGGCCATATAGGCGAAGCTATGGGATTTGCATGGAAACACGGTGATATACGTGAAGGTATGAGAGTTGCGTGAAAACATGTTGATATAGGGGAAGGTATGAGGGATGAGCGAATACTCAGCTAAAAAAGGGAAGGTATGAGAGGTGCGCGAGAAAACAACGATATAGGGGATGCTTTGCGAAGTGCACGAGAGCAGAGCGATATCGGGGAAGTGATGAGAGGTGCACGAAAACAACAGCGACATAGGGGAAGCTATCAGATGTGCGCGAAAACACAGCGATATAGTGGAAGGTATGAGAGGTGCGCGAAAACACAGCGATATATGTGAAGCTATAGGAGGTGCACGAAAACAGAGCGATATAGGTGAAGGTATGAGATGTGCGAGAAAACACAGTGATTTCGCGGAAGCTATGGGAGGTGCGTGAAATAAAAGGCGATTATAGGAGAAGCTATGCGAGGTGCACAAAAACATTGCAATATATGGGAAGCTATGAGATGTGCGCGAAATCACAGCGATATATGAGAAGCTATGGGAGGTGCATTAAAACAGGGAGATATAGGGGAAGTTATGAGATGTGCGCAAACACACTGTGACGTAGGGGAAGCTATGGGAGGTGCGAGAAAGCAGAGCGATATAGGGAATGTGATGAGGGAATGTGAAGCTATGCGAGGTGCACAAAAACATTGCAATATATGGGAAGCTATGAGATGTGCGCGAAATCACGGCGATATATGAGAAGCTATGGGAGGTGCATTAAAACAGGGAGATATAGGGGAAGTTATGAGATGTGCGCAAACACACTGTGACGTAGGGGAAGCTATGGGAGGTGCGAGAAAGCAGAGCGATATAGGGGATGTGATGAGAGGTGCACGAGAGCACAGCGACATAGCGGTATCTACGGAAGGTGCGTGAAAACACAGCGATATACTGGAAGGTATGAGAGTTGAGCTAAAACACAGCAATATAGGGGAAGTTATGAGAGGTCTGCGAAAACACGGCGATATACAGGAAAGTATGGGAGGTGTGCGAAAACAGCACTATAGTGGAATAAATGAGATGTGCGCGAAAACATGGCGATATAGAGGAAGCTATGGGAGGTGCGTAAAAGCTAAGCAATATATGGGAAGGTATGCGACGTTGCACGAAAACACAGCGATATAGTGGAAAGTATGAGAGGTGCACGAAAACACAGCGATAAGGGGAGTGTATGGGAGGTGCGCGAAAACACAGCACTATAGTGGAATAAATGAGACGTGCGCGAAAACATGGCGATATAGAGGAAGCTATGGGAGGTACGTGAAAGCTGAGCAATATATGGGAAGGTATGGGACGTGCGCAAAAACACAGGATATCTAGTGGAAAGTATGAGAGGTGTGCAAAATCACAGCCATATTGGGGAAGGTATGGGAGGTGTGCGAAAACACAGCGATAAGGGGAAGCTATGGGAGTAGCACGAAAAAACAGCGATATAGGGGAAGGTATGGGAGGTGCGCGAAAACACGGCCATATAGGGGAAGCTATGAGAGATGCGCAAAAACTCAGAGATATAGGCGAAGCTATGGGATGTCCACGAAAACACGGTGTTATACGTGAAGGTATGAGAGTTGCGTGAAAACATGTCGATATAGGGGAAGGTATGAGGGATGAGAGAAAAATCAGCTAAAAAGGGGAAGGTATGAGAGGTGCGCGAGAACACAACGATATAGGGGATGCTATACGAGGTGCACGAAAGCAGAGAGATACAGAGGAAGTGACTAGAGGTGTACGAGAACACAGCGACATAGGGGAATCTATGGGAGGTGCATGAAAACACAGCCATATTAGGAAGGAATGAGAAGTGCGATAAAACACAGCAATATAGGGAAGGTATGAGATGTCTGCGAAAACACGGCGATATAGGGGCAGGTATGAGTGGTGCGCGAAAAGACAGTGATATGCGGGAGCTATGAGAGGTGCGTGAAAACACAGTGATATAGGGGAAGGTATGAGAGGTGCGCAAAACCACATCGATATAGGGGAAGCTATGAGAGGTGCGTGAAAACATGGTGATATAGGGTTACGTATGCTAGGTGCGTGAAAAAACAGTGATATAGGGGAAGGTATGAGAGGTGCGCGAAAACACAGCACTACAGAGGAAGCTGTGGGAGGTGAAAGAAAACAGCAAATAATAAGAAGGTATGGGACGTGCGTGAAAACACAGTGATATAGGGGTAGGTATGCGAAGTGCGTGTAAACACAGTGATATAGGGGAAGGCATGAGAGGTGCACGAAAACATAGCGATTTGGGGCAAGTTATGAGAAGTGCGTGAGAGCATCGCAATATATGGGAAGCTATCAGAAGTGCGCGATAACACAGCAAAAACCGGGAAGCTATGGGAGGTGTGGGAAAGACAGCGATATAGGGGAAGGTAGTAGAGGTGTGCAAAAACACATCAATACAGTGGAAGGTATGAGAGGTGCGCGAAAACACAACAATATAGGGGAAGGTATGCGAGGTGCGCGAAACCACAACAATATAGGGGAAGGTATGCGAGGTGCGCGAAAACACAGTGATATATGGGGAGCTATGGGAGGTGTGCGAAAACACAGCGATAAAGGGGAAGGTATAAGAGGTGTGCAAAAACACAGCCATATTGGGGAAGCTATGGGAGGTGCGAGAAAACACAGCGATAATGGGAAGGTATGGGAGGTGCACGAAAACACAGCGATATAGGGGAAGCTATGGGAGGTGTGCGAAACCACAGCAATACAGGGGAAGCTGTGGGAGGTGCAAGAAAACTCAGCAATATATGGGAAAGTATGGGACGTGCATGAAAACACAGTGATATAAGGGTCGGTATGCGAGGAGCATGAAAACACAGTGATATATGGGGAGCTATGGGAGGTGCGCTAAAACAGAGCGATTTTGGGGAAGGTATGAGAGGTGTGAGAATACACAGCGATATAGGGGAAGCTATGGGAGGTGTGCGAAAACACAGCGATAAAGGGGAAGTTATAAGAGGTGTGTAAAAACACAGCCATGTTGGGGAAGCTATGGGAGGTGCGCAAAAACACAGCGATAATGAGAAGGTATGGGAGGTGCGCGAAAACACAGCGATATAGGGGAAGCTATGGGGGGTGCAAGAAAGCAGAGCGATGTAGGGGATGTGATGAGAGGTGCACGAGAGCACAACAACATAGCGGTATCTACGGAAGGTGCGTGGAAACACAGCGATATACTGGAAGGTATGAGAGTTGAGCTAAAACACAGCAATATAGGGGAAGTTATGAGAGGTCTGCGAAAACACGGCGATATACAGGAAAGTATGGGAGGTGTGCGAAAACAGCACTATAGTGGAATAAATGAGATGTGCGCGAAAACATGGCGATATAGAGGAAGCTATGGGAGGTGCTTAAAAGCTAAGCAATATATAGGAAGGTATGCGACGTGCACGAAAACACAGCGATATAGTGGAAAGTATGAGAGGTGCACGAAAACACAGCGATAAGGGGAGTGTATGGGAGGTGCGCGAAAACACAGCACTATAGTGGAATAAATGAGACGTGCGCGAAAACATGGCGATATAGAGAAAGCTATGGGAGGTACGTGAAAGCTGAGCAATATATGGGAAGGTATGGGAGGTGCGCGAAAACACGGCCATATAGGGGAATCTATGAGAGGTGCGCAAAAACTCAGAGATATAGGCGAAGCTATGGGATGTCTACGAAAACACGGTAATATACGTGAAGGTATGAGAGTTGCGTGAAAACATGTCGATATAGGGGAAGGTATGAGGGATGAGCGAAAACTCAGCTAAAAAGGGGAAGGTATGAGAGGTGCGCGAGAACACAACGATATAGGGGATGCTATGCGAGGTGCACGAAAGCAGAGCGATATAGAGGAAGTGACTAGAGGTGTACGAGAACACAGAGACATAGGGGAATCTATGGGAGGTGCATGAAAACACAGCCATATTAGGAAGGAATGAGAAGTGCGCTAAAACACAGCAATATAGGGAAGGTATGAGATGTCTGCGAAAACACGGCGATATAGGGGCAGGTATGAGTGGTGCGTGAAAAGACAGTGATATGCGGGAGCTATGAGAGGTGCGCGAAAACACAGTGATATGGGGAAGGTATGAGAGGTGCGCAAAACCACATCGATATAGGGGAAGCTATGAGAGGTGCGTGAAAACATGGTGATATAGGGTTAGGTATGCTAGGTGCGTGTAAAAGCAGTGATATAGGGGAAGGTATGAGAGGTGCGCGAAAACACAGCACTACAGGGGAAGCTGTGGGAGGTGAAAGAAAACAGCAAATAATAAGAAGGTATGGGACGTGCGTGAAAACACAGTGATATAGGGGTAGGTATGCGAAGTGCGTATAAACACAGCGATATAGGGGAAGGCATGAGAGGTGCACGAAAACATAGCGATTTGGGGGAAGTTATGAGAAGTGCGTGAGAGCATCGCAATATATAGGAAGCTATCAGAAGTGCGCGATAACACGGCGAAAACTGGGAAGCTATGGGCGGTGTGGGAAAGACAGCGATATAGGGGAAGATAGTAGAGGTGTGCGAAAACACATCAATACAGTGGAAGGTATGAGAGGTGCGCGGAAACACAACAATATAGGGGAAGGTATGCGAGGTGCGCGAAACCACAACAATATAGGGGAAGGTATGCGAGGTGCGCGAAAACACAGCAATATAGGGGAAGCTATGGGAGGTGTGCAAAAACACAGCGATAAAGGGGAAGGTATAAGAGGTGTGCAAAAACACAGCCATATTGGGGAAGCTATGGGAGGTGCGCGAAAACACAGCGATAATGGGAAGGTATGGGGGGTGCGCGAAAACACAGCGATATAGGGGAAGCTGTGGGAGGTGCAAGAAACTCAGGAATATATGGGAATGTATGGGACGTGCATGAAAACACAGTGATATAAGGGTCGGTATGCGAGGAGCATGAAAACACAGTGATATATGGGGAGCTATGGGAGGTGTGCGAAAACACAGCGATAAAGGGGAAGGTATAAGAGGTGTGCAAAAACACAGCCATGTTGGGGAACCTATCGGAGGTGCGCAAAAACACAACGATATAGGGAAAGTATGTGAGTTGTTCGAAAACACAGCAATATAGAGGAAGCTATGGGACGTGCAAGAAAACACAGCCATATAGGGGAAGGTATGATAGGCATGCGAAAACACAGCGATATTTAGGAAGCTATGGGTGGTTCGTGAAAACATGGTGAAATAGGGGAACCTATGAGAGGTGCGTGAAAACACAGCGATATATGGGAAGGTTTCAGAGGTGAGCGAAGACACATTGATACAGTGGTAGGTATCAGAGGTGCGTGAAAACATGATGATATAGGGGAAGGTACACGAGGTAAGCGAAAACACAGTGATATAGAGGAATCTATGGGAGGTGCGCGAAAATACGGCGATAGAGGGGCAGGTATGAGAGGTGCGTGAAAATACAGCTATGTAAGGGAAGGTATGAATGGAGCGCGATAACACAGCGATATATGGGAGGTGCACGACAACAAAGCGATATAGGGGAAGATATCAGAGGTGCGAGAAAACACAGCAATATAGGGGAAGCTATGGGAGGTGTGCGAAATCATGGCGCTATAGAGGACGCTGTGTGAGGTGCGTGAAAACACAGCGATCTAGTGGAAGCCATGAGAGGTGTGTGAAAACATCACCATATATGGCAAGCTATGAGAGGTGTGTAAAAACAGCGATATAGCGGAAGCTATGGGAGGTATGCGAAAACACAGCAACATAGGGGAAGCTATGAAAGCTGCTTGATAACACAGCGATATAGGGGAAGCTATGAGAGGTGCGCGAAAACACGGTGATATAGGGGAAGCTATGAGAGGGGAGTGTTAACTCAGCGATATATGGGCAAGTATGAGAGGTGTGCGAAAACACATCAATATAGTGGAAGGTATGAGAGGTGCGCGAAAACACAACAATATAGGGGGAGGTATGCGAGGTGCGCGAAAACATAGCGATATAGGGGAAGCTATAAGAAGTGCGCGAAAACACGGCAATATACGTGAAGGTATGAACGGTGTATCAAAACATGTCGATATGGGGGGGTATGAGAGATGAGCGAAACTCAGCTAAAAAGGGGAAGGTCTGAGAGTTGCGCGAGAACACGGCGATACAGGCAAAGCTATCAGAGGTCAGAAAAACACAGTGATAGAGGGGAAGGTATGAAAGGTGCGCCAAAACACAGTGATATAGGGGAATCTATGGGAGGTGCGCGAAAATACGGCGATATACGTGAAGGTATGAAAGGTGCGTGAAAACACGTCGATATAGGGGAAGGTATGAGAGATCAGCCAAAACGCAGCTTAAAAGGGGAAGGTATGAGAGGTGCGCAAGAACACGGCGATATAGGCAAAGCTATGAGGGGTGAGCAAAAACACAGCGTTATAGGGGAAGATATGAGAAGTGCGCGAAAACACAACAATCTAGGGCAAGGTAAGCGAGGTGTGTGAAAACACAGCCATATAGGGGAAGCTCTGAGAGGTGCGCGAAAACACGGCAATATAGGGAATGGTATGAGAGGTGCGCAAAAATACAGTGATATAAGGGAATCCATGGGAGGTGCGCTAAAACACAGCGATATAGGGGAAGGTATGATAGGCATGTGAAAACACAGCGACATATGGGAAGCTATGGGAGGTGCATGAAAAGACGGCGAAATAGGGGAAGTTATGAGAGGTGCGCAAAAACACGGCAAAAAATGGGAAGCTATGGGAGGTTCGTGAAAAGAAAGCAATATGGGGAAGTGAGGAGAAGTGCAGGAGAGCATAGGGGAAGCTATGGGATGTGCGAGAAAGCAGAGCAATATGGGGGAAGCTATGACAGCTGCGTGATAGCACAGCGATATAGCGGAAGATATGAGCGGTGTGGGAAAACGCTCACATCTGGGGAAGCTATGGGAGGTGCGCGAAAACTCAGCGATAATGGGAAGGTATGGGAGGTGCGCGAAAACATGGCAATATTGGGGAAGTTCTGAGACGAGTGCGAAAACATAGCCATATAGGGGAAGGTATTATGCGCATGCGAAAACACAGCGATAATTAGGAAGCTATGGGAGGTGTGTGAAAACATGGTGAAATAGGGGAAGGTATGAGACCTGCGCAAAAACGCAGCGATGTAGGGGAAGATACGAGAGGTGCGCGAACACACAGCGATATAGCGGAAGGTATGAGCGGTGCACGAAAACACAGTGATATATGGGAAGCTATGGGAGGTATGCGAAAACACAGCAATATAGGGGAAGCTATGAAAGCTGCTTGATAACACAGCGATATAGGAAAAGGTTTTAGAGGTGCGCGAAAACACATCGATACAGTGGTAGGTATCAGAGGTGCGCGAAAACACAATGATATAGGGGAAGGTATGCGAGTTGTGCGAGAACACAGCAATATAGGGGAAGCTATGAGAGGTGTGCGAAAACATAGCGATATAGGAGAAGGTATAACAGGTGCGCAAAAACACAGTGATATAGTGGAAGCAATGGGTGGTGCGCGAACACAAGGCGATATATGTGAAGATATGGGAGGTGCGCGTAAACACATCTATATAGTGGAAGGTGTGCGAGATGCGCAAAAGCACCACGATATAGGGGAAGGTATGAGAGGTGCGCAAAAACAGAACGATATATGGGAAGCCATGGGAGGTGCACGACAACAGAGCGATATAGGGGAACGTATCAGCAGTGAGAGAAAACACAGCAATATAGGGGAAGCTATGGGAGGTGTGCGAAACCTTGGCGATATAGGGGACACTATGTGAGGTGCGTGAAAACACAGCGATATAGCGGAAGCTATAGGTATGCAAAAACACAGCAATATAGGGGAAGCTATAAAGCTGCTTGATAACACAGCGATACATCGGAAGGTATGAGAGATGCGCGAAAACACATCGATACAGTGGTAGGTATGAGAGGTGCGCGAAAATAATGATATAGGGGAAGGTATGAGAGGCAAGCGAAAACACAGCGATATAGGGGAAGCTATGAGAGATCTGCGAAAACACGGTGATATAGAGGCAGGTATGAGAGGTGCGCGAAAACACATCGATACAGTGCAAGCTACAAGAGGTGCGCGTAAACACATCGATATAGTGAAAGTTATGAGAGGTGCGCAAAAACACCACGATACAGGGGAAACTATGAAAGGTGTGTGAAAACACAGGATATAGCGGAAGGTATGTGAGTTGTTCGAAAACACAGCGATATCGAGGAAGCTATGGGACGTGTAGGAAAGCACAGCCATACAGGAGAAGGTATGATAGGCATGCGAAAACACAGCGTTATTTAGGAAGCTATGGGAGGTGCGTGAAAACATGGTGAAATAGGGGAAGGTATGAGATCTGCGCAAAAACGCAGCGATGCAGGGGAAGATACGAGAGGTGCGCGAAAACACAGCAATATAGGGGAAGCTATGAAAGCTGTTTGATAACACAGCGATACAGGGGAAGGTATAAGAAGTGTGTGAAAACACAGCCATATTGGGAAGGTATGGGAGGTGCGCGAAAACATGGCAATCTAGGGGAAGCTCTGAGATGTGCGCGAAAACACAGCGATATAGGGGAAGGTATGGGACGTGCGTGAATACACAGTGAAATAGGGGTAGGTATGCGAGGAGTGTGAAAACAGTGATATATGGGGAGTTATGGGAGGTGTGCGAAAACAAGGTGATATAGAGGAAGGTATGACAGGTGCAAGAAAACACAGCAATATAGGTGAAGCTATGGAAGGTGCGTAAAAAGACGGCGATATAGGAGAAGGTATGAGAGGTGCGCGAAAACACAGCGATGTAGTGGAAGGTATGAGTGGTGCGCGAAAACACTGCGATATATGGGAAGCTATGGGAGGTGCAAGGAAACACAGCCATATAGGGGAAGGTACGATAGGCATACGAAAACACAGCGATAATTAGGAAACTATGGGAGGTGTGTGAAAACATGGTGAAATAGGGGAAGGTATGAGAGCTGCGCGAAAACACAATGATATAGGGGAAGGTACGCGAGGTGCGCGAACACACAGAGATATAGCGGAAGGTATGAGCGGTGCGCGAAAACAGTGATATATGGGAAGTTATGGGAGGTATGCGAAAGCACAGCAATATAGGGGAAGCTATGAAAGCTGCTTGATAACACAGTGATATAGGGGAAGGTTTTAGATGTGCGCAAAAACACATCGATACAGTGGTAGGTATCAGAGGTGCGCGAAAACACAGTGATATAGGGGAAGGTACGCGAGGTAAGCGAAAACACATCGATACAGGGGAAGCTAACAGAGGTGCGGAAGAACACAACGATATAGGGGAAGCTATGAGAGGTGCACGAAAACACGGTGATATAGGGGAAGCTATGAGAGGGGAGCGTTAACTCAGCTATATATGGGAAAGTATAGAGGTGCACGAAAACACAGCAATATAGGGGAAGCTATGGGAGGTGTGTGAAAACACATCGATATAGTGGAAGGTATGAGAGGTGCACGAAAAAACAATGACATAGGGGAATGTATGCGAGGTGCGCGAAAATACAGTGATGTAGGGGAAGCTATGAGAGGGGCGCGAAAACACATCGATACAATGGAAGGTATGAGAGGTGCACGAAAACACAGCGACATAGGGGAAGGTTTGCGAGGTGCGCGAAAACACGGTGATATAGTGGAAGGTATGACAGGTGCAAGAAAACACAGCAATATAGGGGAAGCTACGGAAGGTGCGTAAAAAGATGGCGATATAGGAGATGGTATGAGAGGTGTGCGAAAACACAGCGATGTAGTGGAAGGTATGAGAGGTGCACGAAAAAACAACGACATAGGGGAATGTATGCGAGGTGCGCGAAAACACAGCGATGTAGGGGAAGCTATGGGAGGTGCGCGAAAACACAATAACATAGGGGAAGGTATGGGAGGTGCACGAAAACATGGCAATATAAGGGAAGCTCTGAGGCGTGCGCAAAAACACAGCGATATAGGGGAGGCTATGGGAGGTGTGCGAAAACTCAGCAATATATGGGAAGGTGTGGGATGTGCGTGAAAACACAGTGATATAGGGGTAGGTATGCGAGGAGCGTGAAAACACAGTGATATATGGGGAGCTATGGGAGGTGCGCGAAAACACAGCGATGTAGGGGAAGCTATGAGAGGTGCGCGAAAACACATCGATACAGTGGAAGGTATGAGAGGTGTACGAAAACATAACGACATAGGGGAAGTTTTGCGAGGTGCGCAAAAACACGGCGATATAGTGGAAGGTATGACAGGTGCAAGAAAACACAGCAATATAGGGGAAGCTACGGAAGGTGCGTAAAAAGACGGCGATATAGGAGAAGGTATGAGAGGTGCGCGAAAACACAGCGATGTAGTGGAAGGTATGAGAGGTGCACGAAAACACAACAAAATAGGGGAAGGTATGGGAGATGCGCGAAAACACAGCGATATATGGGAAGCTATGGGAGGTGCAAGAAAACACAGCCATATAGGGGAAGGTATGATAGGCATACGAAAACACAGCAATAATTAGGAAGCTATGGGAGGTGTGTGAAAACCCGGTGAAATACGGGAAGGTATGAGAGCTGCGCAAAAATACAGCGATGTAGGGGAAGGTATGAAAGAAGCGCGATAACACAGCGATATATGGGAAGACATGGGAGGTGCACGACAACAGAGTGATATAGGGGAACGTATCAGCGGTGTGAGAAAACACAGCAATATAGGAGAATCTATGGGAAGCGTGCAAAATCTTGGCGATATAGGGGACGCTATGTGAGGTGCGTGAAAACACTGCAATCTAGTGGAAGCCATGAGAGTTGTGTGAAAACAGTGATATAGCGGAGGCTATGGGAGGTATGTGAAAACACAACAGTATAGGGGAAGGTATGCGAGTTGCGCGAAAACACAGCGATACAGGGAAAGCTATGAGTGGTGCGCAAAACACATTGATATAGTGGAAGGTATGAGAGGTGCGCGAAAACAGTGATATATGGGAAGCTATGGGAGGTATGCGAAAGCACAGCAATATAGGGGAAGCTATGAAAGCTGCTTGATAACACAGCGATATAGGGGAAGGTTTTAGATGTGCGCAAAAACACATCGATACAGTGGTAGGTATCAGAGGTGCGCGAAAACACAATGATATAGGGGAAGGTACGCGAGGTAAGCGAAAACACAGCGATATAGGGGAAGCTATGAGAGGTCTGCGAAAACACGGCGATATAGGGGCAGGTATGAGAGGAGCGCAAAAACACATCGATACAGGGGAAGCTAACAGAGGTGCGGAAGAACACAACGATATAGGGGAAGCTATGAGAGGTGCACGAAAACACGGTGATATAGGGGAAGCTATGAGAGGGGAGCGTTAACTCAGCTATATATGGGAAAGTATAGAGGTGCACGAAAACACAGCGACATGGGGAAGCTATGGGAGGTGTGTGAAAACACATCGATATAGTGGAAGGTATGAGAGGTGCACGAAAACATACCGACATAGGGGAAGGTATGGGAGGTGCGCAAAAACATGGCAATATAGGGGAAGCTCTGAGACGTGCGCAAAACCACAGCGATATAGGGGAAGCTATGGGAGGTGTGCAAAAACTCAGCAATATATGGGAAGGTATGGGATGTGCGTGAAAACACAGTGATATAGGGGTAGGTATGCGAGGAACATGAAAACACAGGTATGAGAGGTGTGCGAAAACAGCGATGTAGTGGAAGGTATGAGAGGTGCACGAAAAAACAACGACATAGGGGAATGTATGCGAGGTGCGCGAAAACACAGCGATGTAGGGGAAGCTATGGGAGGTGCACGAAAACACGGTGATATAGAGGTTGGTATGACAGGTGCAAGAAAACACAGCAATATAGGGGAAGCTACGGGAGGTGCGTAAAAAGACCGCGTTATAGGAGAAGGTATGAGATGTGCGCGAAAAAACAGCGATGTAGGGGGAGGTATGAGAGGTGCGCGAAAACACGGCGATATAGTGGAAGGTATGACAGGTGCAAGAAAACACAGCAATATAGGGGAAGCTACGTGAGGTGATATAGGGGACGCTATGTGAGGTGCGTGAAAGCACTGCAATCTAGTGGAAGCCATGAGAGTTGTGTGAAAACAGTGATATAGCGGAAGCTATGGAAGGTGCGTAAAAAGACGGCGATATAGGGGAAGGTATGCGAGGTGTGCGAAAACACATCAATACAGTGGAAGGTATGAGAGGTGCACGAAAACAGAATGACATAGGGGAAGTTTTGCGAGGTGCGCGAAAACACGGCGATAATGTGGAAGGTATGACAGGTGCAAGAAAACACAGCAATATAGGGGAAGCTACGGAAGGTGCGTAAAAAGACGACGATATAGGAGAAGGTATGAGAGGTGCGCGAAAACACAGCGATATATGGGAAGCTATGGGAGGTGCGCGAAAACAGGGCGATATAGGGGAAGGTATGACAAGTGCAAGAAAACACAGCAATATAGGGGAAGGTATGAGAGGTGTGCGAAAACACAGTGATATAGGGAAAGGTATGGGAGGTGTGGGAAAACACAGCAATACAGGGGAAGCTGTGGGATGTGCAAGAAAACACAGTGATATAGGGGAAGGTATGGGGCATGCGTGAAAACACAGTGATATAGGGGTAGGTATGCGAGGAGCGTGAAAACACAGTGATATATGGGGAGCTTTGGGAGGTGCGCAAAAACACGGCGATATAGAGGAAGGTATGAGAGGTGCGCGAAAACACAGCGATATACCTGAAGGTATGAGAGGCGCTTGAAAACACATCGATATAGGGGAAGCGATGAGAGGTGCTTGAAAGTGCAGCGATATAGAGGATGGTATGAGAGGTGCGTGAAAACACAGTCATATAGGGGAAGCTACAGAAGGTGCATAAAAAATGGCGATATAGGAGATGGTATGAGAGGCGCGTGAAAACACAGCGATGTAGGAGAAGCTATAAGAGGTGCGTGAAAACACATCGATATAGTGGAAGGTATGAGAGGTGCACGATAACACAATGATGTACAGGAAGCTATGGGGGGTCTGCGAAAACACGGTGATATAGAGGCAGGTATGAGAGGTGCGCGAAAACACATCGATAATAGTGGAAGGCATGAGAGGTGCGCAAAAGCACCACGATAGAGGGGAAGCTATGAGAGGTGCGCAAAAACACAACGATATAGGGGAAGGTATGCGAGGTGTGCGAAAACACAGCGATATAGGAGAAGCTATGATAGGTGTGTGAAAACAGCAATATAGGAGCTATGAGAGGTGAGTGTAAACAGCAATATAGGAGAAGGTATGAGAGGTGCGCGAAAAGAGAGTGATATAGGGGAAGCAATGGGAGGTGCGTGAACACAAGTCGATATACGTGAAGCTATGAGAGGTGCTTGAAAACACAGTGATATAGGGGTAGGTATGCGAGATGCCCGTAAACACAGTGATATAGGGGAAGGTATGAGAGGTGCACGAAAACACGGCGATATAGGGGAAACAATGGGAGGTGCGCAAAAACACAGCGATATAGGGGAAGGTATGCGAGGTGTCTGAAAACACAGCAATATAGGGGAAGCTACGGGAGGTGCATGAAAAGACCGCGTTGTAGGAGAAGGTATGAGATGTGCGCAAAAATACAGCGATATAGGGGGAGATATGAGAGGTGCGCGAAAACACGGCGATATAGGGGAAGGTATGACAGGTGCAAGAAAACACAGCAATATAGGGGAAGCTACGTGAGGTGTGTGAAAAGACGGCGATATAGGAGAAGGTAAGAAAGGTGCGCAAAAATACAGGGATGGAGGGGAAGGTTTGAATGAAGCACAATACCACAGCGATATATGGGAAGCTATGGGAGGTGCACGCCAACAGAACGATATAGGGGAATGTATCAGCGGTGCGAGAAAACACAGCAATATAGGGGAAACTATGGGAGGTGTGTGAAATCTTGGCGATATAGGGGACGCTATGTGACGTGTGTGAAAACACAGCGATCTAGTGGAAGCCATGAGAGGTGTGTGAAAACATCGCCGTATCTAGCAATTTATGAGAGGTGTGCAAAAACAGCGATATAGCGGAAGCTATGGGAGGTATGGGAAAACACAGCAATATAAGGGAAGCTATAAAGCTGCTTGATAACACAGCGATATAGGGGGAAAGGTATGAGAGATGCGCGAAAACACATCGATACAGTGGTAGGTATGAGAGGTGCGCGAAAACACAATGATATAGGGGAAGCTATGAGAGGTCTGCGAAAACACGGTGATATAGAGGCAGGTATGAGAGGTGCGCGAAAGCACATCGATACAGGGCAAGCTACGAGAGGTGCGCGAAAACACATCGATATAGTGGAAGGTATGAGAGGTGCACAAAAACACAACGATATAGGGGAAGGTATGCGAGGTGTGCGAAAACAGCAATATAGGAGCTATGAGAGGTGTGTGAAAACACAGTGATATAAGGGTAGGTATGCGAGATGCGCGTAAACACAGTGATATAGGGGAAGGTATGAGAGGTGCACGAAAACACAACAACATAGGGGAAGGTATGCGAGGCATGCAAAAATGCAGCGGTGTAGGAGAAAATACGAGAGGTGCGCGAAAACACAGCGATAAGGCGGAAGGTATGAGAGGTGTGCGAAAACACAGCGAAATATGGGAAGCTGTGGGAGGTGCACGAGAACAGAGCGACATAGGGGAAAGTATGAGAGATGCACGAAAACATAGAGATTTGGGGGAAGTTATGAGAGGCACTCAAAAACGCAGCGGTGTAGGGGAGATACGAGAGGTGCGCGAAAACTCAGCGATATAGCAGAAGGTATGAGAGGTGTGCGAAAACACAGTGAAATAAAAGGGAAGCTATGGGAGGTGCACGAGAACAAAGTGACATAGTGGAAGGTATGAGAGGTGCACAAAAACATAGCGATTTGGGGGAAGTTATGAGAGGTGCGTGAAAACATCGCAATATATGGGAAGCGATGAGAAGTGCGCGATAACACGGAGAAAAATGGGAAGCTATGGGAGGTGCGAGAAAATCAGCGATATAGGGGAAGTAGGCGAAAACACATCAATATAGTGGAAGGTATGAGAGATGATCGAAAACAGAGTGATATAGGGGAAACAATGGGAGGTGCGCGAACACAAGGCGATATACGTGAAGGTATGAGAGGTGCTTGAAAACACATCGATATAGGGGATGCGATGAGAGGTGCATGAAAATGCATCGATATAGTGGACGGTATGAGAGGTGCGTGAAAACACTGTGATATACGGGTAGGTATGCGAGATGCGTGTAAACCCAGTGATGTAGGGGAAGGTATGAGAGGTGCACGAAAACACATTGATATAGTGCAAGGTATGAGAGGTGTACGAAAACACAACAACATAGGGGAAGGTATGCGAGATGCGCAAAAACGCAGCGATGTAGGGGAAGATGCGAGAGGTGCACGAAAAAACAGCGATTTGTGGGAAGGTATGAGAGGTGGACGAAAACACATTGATATAGTGCAAGGTATGAGAGGTGCACGAAAACACAACAACATAGGGGAAGGTATGCGAGTTGCGCAAAAACATAGCGATTTGGGGGAAATTATGAAAAGTGCGTGAAAACATCACAATATATGTGAAGCTATGAGAAGTACGCAATAACACAGCGAAGAATGGGAAGCTATGGGAGGTACGGGAAAAACAGTGATATAGGGGAAGGTATGAGAAGTGTGTGAAAACACATCAATATATTGGAAGGTATGAGAGGTGCGTGAAAACACATCGATACAGGGGAAGCTACGAGTGGTGCGCAAAACACATTGACATAGTGGAAGTTTTGAGAGGTGGGCAAAATAAAAAACGACATAGGGGAAGCTATAGGAGGTGCACGAAAACACGGCGATATAGGAGAAGGTATGAGAGATGAGCGAAATCTCAGCTAAAAAGTGGGAGGTATGACAGGTGTGCGAAAATATGTCGAAATAGGCAAAGCTATGAGAGGTGAGCAAAAACACAGCGATATAGGGGACGCTGTGGGAGGTGCGCCAACACACAGTGATATTGGGGAATCTATCAGGAGTACGCGAAAACACAGCGATATATGGGAAGATATTGGATGTGCGTGAAAAGATGGCGATATAGGGGAAGGTATGAGAGGTGCGTGAAAACACAGTGATATGGGGAGTCTATGGGAGGTGCACGAAAACAGAGCGATATAGGAGAATGTATGACAGGTGCGCGAAAACACATCGATACAGGGGAAGCTACGAGTGGTGCGCAAAACACATTGATATAGTGGAAGGTATGAGAGTTGGGCAAGATACAGAACGACATAGGGGAAGCTATGGAAGGTGCGCGAAAACACGACGATATAGGCAAAGCGATGAGAGGTACCCGAAAACGCAGCGATACAGGGAACAGTGTGAGAGGTGCTTCAAAACACAGTGATATAGAGGTAGGTATGTGTGGTGCGTGAAAGCACATCGAAAAGGAGGAAGCTATAGGAGGTGCACGAAAACACGGCGATATAGGAGAATGTATGAGAGGTGTGCAAAAACACAGTGATATAGGGGAAGCTATGCCAGGTGCGCGAAAACACGGCGATATAATGGAAGCTATGAGAGGTACGCGAAAACACAGCGATGTAGTGGAAGCTATGCGAGGTGTGCAAGAAAACGTCGATATAACGGAAGCTATGAGAGGTGCACGAAAACACAACGATTTGGGGGATGCTATGAGAGGAGTGCAAAGGCATTGTAATATATGGGAAGCTATGGGAGGTGCGTGAAAACAGCGCAAAACAGGGGAAGTTATCAGAAGTGCGCGAGAACACAGCCATATTGGGGAAGGTATGGGAGGTGCGCAGAAACACAGCGCTATTGGGGAAACTATTGGAGGTGAACGAAAACCCAGCAATATTGGCGAAGTTATGGGAGGTGCGCAAAAACAGGACGGTATAGTGGAAGGTATGAGAGGTGTGTGATTACATGGCAACATAGGTGAAACTATGGGAGGTGCGCGAAAACAAAGTGATTTAGGGTTAGTTATGAGAGGGAAGCGAAAACACAGCGATACCAGGGAAACTATGGGAGTTGCATGAAAGCACAGCAATATACGGGAAGGTATGGGACGTAGACGAAAACACAGCGAAATAGTGCAAGGTATGAGAGGTGCGTGAAAATACGGCGATGTAGCAGAATGTATGAGAGGTGCACGAAAACACAGCAATACAGGGGAAGGTATGAGAGGTGAGCAAAAAACACAGCTATATAGGGGAAGTTATGAGAGGTGCGCGAAAACACAATGATATTGGGGAAGCTATGGGAGGTGCGGGAAAACACAGCGATATAAGGGAAGCTATAGAGGTGCATGAAAACACAGCGATATAGGGGAAGATATGGGAAGTGTGCAAAAACACCACAATACAGGGGAAGGTATGAGAGCTGCATGAAAACACAGCCATATTGGGGCAGGTATGAGAAGTGCATGAAAACACAGGGTTTTGGAGAAACTATGTGCGGTGCGCGATAACACAGCAATATAGGGGAAGGTATGGGAGTTGCACGAAAACATGATGATATGGGGGAAGGTATGAGACGTGCTCGAAAACACGGTGATATGGGAAATTTATGAGAGGTGCGCGAAAACACGGCGATATGGGGAATCTATGAGCGGTGCGCGAAAACAGCAATCTGGTGGAAGCTATGGGAGGTGCGCGAAGACGCGGCGATATAGGGGATGGTATGAGAAGTGGACGAAAACACACCGATATAGGGGAGGGTATGAGAAATGCGCAACAACAGGGAGATGTAGGGGAAGCTATGGGAGGTGTGTGAAAACATGGCGACACAGAGGAACCGATGAGAGGTGCCCGAAAACGCAGCGATATAGGGAACAGTATGAGAGGTGCGTGATAACACAGCAATATAGGTGCATCAAAACACCGATATGGGGAAGCTATGGGAGGTGCACGAAAATACAGCTAAAAAGGGAAAGGTATGAGAGCTGCGCAAAAACATAGCAATATCTGGGAAGCTATGGGATGTGCACGAGAACAGAGTGATGTAGGGAAAAGTACAAGAGGTGCAAGAAAGCACAGCAATATAGTGGACGCTATGAGAGGTGCACGAAAACACAGCGACGTTGGGGAAGCGCTGCGAGGTGCGTGAAAACACTGCGATATATGGGAAGCTATGGGAGGTGCGTGAAAACAGGATGATAGAGGGCAAGTTATGAGAGGTGCATGAGAACACAGCCATATTGGGGAAGGTATGAGAGGTGCGCAAAGTCACAGCGATATAGGGGAAGGTACGAGAAGTGCGCAACAACAGAGAGATGTAGGGGAAGCTATGGGAGGTGCGCAAAAACATGGCGATATAGGGGAAGTTATGAGAGGGAAGCGACAATACAGCGATATATGGGAAGCTATGCGAGGTGCGCGAAAACACGGCAATATAGGAGAATGTATGAGAGGGGCCCGAAAACACAATGATATAGGGGAAGCTAGCAGAGGTGTGTGAAAACACTGCGATATAGGGGAACCGATGAGAGGTGCCCGAATACGCAGCGATATAGGGGAAGGTATGAGTGGTGCTCGAAAACACAGCGATTTGGGGGATGCTGTGAGAGGTGCACGAAAACACATTGATACAGGGGAAGCTAGGATAGGTGCGCAAAACACATCGATATAGTGGAAGGTATGAGAGGTGCACAAAAACATAACGATATAGGGGAAGGTATGCAAGGTGCGTGAAAACACAGCAATATAAGGGAAGTTATGAGAGGTGCGTGAAAACACGGTGATATAGGGGAAGCTATGAGAGGTGCACGAAAACATAGCAATATATGGGAAGGTATGAGAAGTGCGCGAAAACTGGGAAGCTATGGGAGGTGCTGGAAACACAGCGATATAGGGGAAGTTATGAGAGGTGTGCGAAAACACATCAATATAGTGGAAGGTATGAGAGGTGCGTGAAAACAGGGCGATACAGAGGAGGTTATGAGAGGTGCGCGAGAACACAGCCATATTGGGGAAGGTATGAGAGGTGCGCAAAAACACAGCGATATAGGGAAAGCTATGGGAGGTGTGCAAACACACAGCGATATAGGAGAAGCTATAAGTGGTGCACGAAAACACAGCGATTTGGGGAAAGGTATGAGAGGTGCGCGAAAACACAACAACATAGGGGAAGGTATGCAAGGTGCGCAAAAACGCAGCGATGTAGGGGAAGGTACGAGAGGTGCGCGAAAACATAGCGATTTGGGGGAAGTTATGAGTGGTGCATGAAAACATTGCAATATACGGGAAGCTATGAGAGGTGCGCGATAACACGGCGAAAAATGAGAAGCTATGGGAGGTGCGGGAAAACAGCGATATAGGGGAAGTTATGAGAGGTGTGCGAAAACATATTCAATATAGTTGAAGGTATGACAGGTGCTCGAAAAAAGAGTGGTAGAGGGGAAACAATGGAGGTGCGCGAACACAAGGCGATATACGTGAAGGTATGAGAGGTGCTTGAAAACACATCGATATAGGGGAAACGATGAGAGGTGCATGAAAATGCAGCGATACAGAGGACGGTATGAGAGGTGCGTGAAAACACAGTGATATTAGGGTAGGTATGCGAGACGCGCGTAAACACAGTGATAAGGTATGAGAGGTGCACGAAAACACAATATAGGGGAAGGTATGCGACGTGCGCAGAAACGCAGCGATGTAGGGGAAGATACGAGAGGAGCAAGAAAACACAGCGATATAGCGGAAGTTATGAGAAGTGTGCGAAAACACAGCGAAATATGGGAAGCTATGGGAGTTGCAGGAAAAACAGCGATATAGGGGAAGTTATGAGAGGTGAGCGAAAACACATCGATATATTGGAAGGTATGAGAGGTGCGCGAAAACACAACGATATAGGGGAAGGTATGCGAGCTGCGCAAAAACACAGCGATATAGGGGAAGCTATGAAAGGTCTGCAAAAACAGTGCGATATAGCGGCAGGTATGAGAGGTGCGCGAAAACATATCGATACAGGGGAAGCTACAAGTGGTGCGCAAAACACTGATATAGTGGAAGGTATGAGAGGTGCGCAAAATACACAATGACATAGGGGAAGCTATGGGAGGTGCGCAAAAACACGGCGATATAGGGGAAGCGATGAGAGGTGCCCGAAAACACAGTGTTATTGGGGAAACTATTGGAGGTGCACGAAAACACAGCGATATAGGGAAGATATGGGAGGTGTGCGAAAACACCGCAATACAGGGGAAGGTATGAGAGCTGCGTGAAAACACAGCCATATTGGGGCAGGTATGAGAAATGCGCGAAAACACAGCGAAATATGCAAAGCTATGGGAGGTGCACGAGAACAGAGCGAAATAGGGGAAGGTATGAGAGGTGCACGAAAACATAGCGATTTTGGGGAAGTTATGAGAGGTGCGTGAAAACATCGCAATATATGGGAAGCTATGAGAAGTGCGCGATAACACGACGAAAAATGAGAAGCTATGGGAGGTGCGGGAAAAACAGCGATATAGGGGAAGATATGAGAGGTGCTCGAAAAAAGAGTGGTAGAGGGGAAATAATGGGAGGTGCGCGAACACAAAGTATGACAGCTGCATCAAAACACCGATATGGGGAAGCTATGGGAGGTGCACAAAAATACAGCTAAAAAGGGGAAGGTATGAGAGCTGCGCAAAAACATAACAATATCTGGGAAGCTATGGGATGTGCACGAGAACAGAGTCATATAGGGAAAAGTACGAGAGGTGCAAGAAAACACAGCGATATAGGGGACGCTATGGGAGGTGTGTGAAAACACGTCGATATAGGAGAAGGTATGAGAGGTGCGCGAAAACACAGCGACGTTGGGGAAGCTCTGAGAGATGCGCGAAAACACTACGATATATGGGAAGCTATGGGAGGTGCGTGAAAACAGGACGATAGACAACAAGTTTTGAGAGGTGCGTGAGAACACAGCCATATTGAGAGGGGTATGAGAGGTGCGCAAAATCACAGCGATATAGGGGAAGGTATGAGAAGTGCGCGAGAACAGAGTGATATAGGGAAAAGTATGAGAGGTGCAAGAAAACACAGCGATATAGGGGAAGCTATGGGATGTGCACGAGAACAGAGTGATATAGGGAAATGTATGAGAGGTGTGTGAAAAAACGGCGACACAGGGGAACCAATGAGAGGTGCCTGGAAACGCAGCGATATAAGGAACAGTATGAGAGGTGCGTGATAACATGGTGATATGGGGGAATGTATGAGAGGTGCTCAAAAACACAACGATTTGGGGGATGCTATGAGAGGTGCGCGAAAACACAATGATATTGGGGAAGCTGTAGAAGGTGCAGGAAAACACAGCGACATAGCGGAAGCTATGAGAAGTGCATGAAAATACAGCGATATAGGGGAAGATACGGGAAATTTGCGAAAACACCGCAATACAGGGGAAGTATGAGAGCTGCGCAATAACACAGCCATATTGGGGAAGGTATGGGAGGTGCGCAGAAACACAGAGATATAAAGGAATGTATGAGAGGTGCGCGAAAACACAGCGTTATTGGGGAAACTATTGGAGGTGAACGAAAACCCAGCGATATAGGGGAAGGTATGAGAGGTGCGTGATTACATGGCGACATAGGTGAAGCTATGGGAGGTGCACGAAAACAAAGTGATTTAGGGGAAGTTATGAGAGGGAAGCGAAAACACAGCGATACAGGGGAAACTATGGGAGTTGCACAAAAACACAGCAGTATATGGGAAGGTATGAGACTTTTTAAAAAAGGAGGGAGAGAGAAACCGGGGAATTATAGACCGGTTAGCCTAATGTCAGTGGTGGGGAAACTGCTGGAGTCAGTTATCAAGGGTGTGATAACAGCACATTTGGAAAGCGGTGAAATGATCCGACAAATTCAGCATGGATTTGTGAAAGGAAAATCATGTCTGACAAATCTCATAGATTTTTTTGAGGATGTAACTGGTAGAGTGGATAGGGGAGAACCAGTGGATGTGGTATATTTGGATTTTCAGAAGGCTTTTGACAAGGTCCCACACAGGAGATTAGTGTGCAAACTTGAAGCACACAGTATTGCGGGTAAGGTATTGGTGTGGGTGGAGAGCTGGTTAGCAGACAGGAAGCAAAGAGTGGGAATAAACGGGACCTTTTCAGAATGGCAGGCGGTGACTAGTGGGGTACCGCAAGGCTCAGTGCTGAGACCCCAGTTGTTTACAATATATATTAATGACTTGGATGAAGGAATTAAATGTAGCACCTCCAAGTTTGCGGATGACACGAAGCTGGGTGGCAGTGTTAGCTGTGAGGAGGATGCTAAGAGGATGCAGGGTGACTTGGATAGGTTGGGTGAGTGGACAAATTCATGGCAGATGCAGGAAAACAGATTATTATCTGAATGGTGGGCGATTAGGAAAAGGGGAGGTGCAACGAGACCTGGGTGTCATTATACACCAGTCATCGAAAATGGGCATGCAGGTACAGCAGGCGGTGAAAAAGGCGAATGGTATGCTGGCATTTATAACGAGAGGATTCGAGTACGGGAGCAGGGAGGTACTACTGCGGTTGTACAAGGCCTTGGTGAGACCACACCTGGAGTATTGTGTGCAGTTTTGGTCCCCTAATCTGAGGAAAGACATCCTTGCCATAGAGGGAGTACAAAGAAGGTTCTCCAGATTGATTCCTGGGATGGCAGGACTTTCATATGAAGAAAGACTGGATGAACTGGGCTTGTACTCGTTGGAATTTAGAAGATTGAGGGGGGATCTGATTGAAATGTATAAAATCCTAAAGGGATTGGACAGGCTAGATGCAGGAAGATTGTTCCCGATGTTGGGGAAGTCCAGAACGAGGGGTCACAGTTTGAGGATAGAGGGGAAGCCTTTTAGGACCGAGATTAGGAAAAACTTCTTCACACAGAGAGTGGTGAATCTGTGGAATTCTCTGCCACAGGAAACAGTTGAGGCCAGTTCATTGACTATATTTAAGAGGGAGTTAGATATGGCCCTTGTGGCTACGGGGGTCAGGGGGTATGGAGGGAAGGCTGGGGCGGGGTTCTGAGTTGGATGATCAGCCATGATCATAATAAATGGCGGTGCAGGCTCGAAGGGCCGAATAGCCTACTCCTGCATCTATTTTCTATGTTTCTATGTACACGAAAACACAGCGAAATAGTGAAATGTATGAGAGGTGCGCAGAAACACGGCGATACAGGGGATGGTATGAGAGGTGTACGAAAACACACCGATATAGGGGATGGTATGAGAGGTGGACGAAAACACACTGATATAGGGGAATGAATCAGAGGTGCAAGAAAACACAGCAATATAGGGGAAGTTAAGAGAGGAGTGAAAACGGAGCGATATAGGGGAAGGTATGAGAGCTGCGCAAAAACACAGCAGTATCTGGGAAGCTATGGGAGGTGCGTGAAAACACGGCGATATAGGAGAAGGAATGAGAGGTGCGCAAAAACACAGCGACGGTGGGGAAGCTCTGCGAGGTGCGCAGAAACACTGCGATATATGGGGAAGCTATGGGAGGTGCACTAAAACACAGCAATATACGGGAAGGTATGGGACGTACATGAAAACACAGCGAAATAGTGGAAGGTATGAGAGGTGCGCGAAAACACGGCGATGTAGCTGAATGTATGAGATGTGCACGAAAACACGGTTATATAAGGGAAACTATGAGAGGTGCACGAAAACACAGCGATTATAGGGGAATGTATGTGAGGTGCGCGAAAACAATGATATTGGGGAAGCTATGGGAAGTGCGGTAAAACACAGCGATATAGGGGAAGTTATAGAAGTGCACGAAAACACAGCGATATAGGGGAAGATATGGGAGGTGTGCGAAAGCACCCCAACACAGGGGAAGGTATGAGAGCTGCGCGAAAACACAGCCATATTGGGGCAGGTATGAGAAGTGCGTGAAAACACAGCATTATTGGAGAAACTATGGGCGGTGCGCGATAACACAGCAATAAAGAGGAAGGTATAGGAGGTGCGGGAAAACACGGTGATATGGGGGAAGGTATGAGAGGTGCGTGAAACACAGCAATTTAGGGGAATCTATGAGATGTGCACGAAAACAGTGATCTGGTGGAAGCTATGGGAGGTGCGCGAAGACACGGCGATGTAGGGGAAGTTATGAGAGGTTTGCGAGAACACAGCTATTTTAGGGAAGGTTTGAGAGGTGCGCAAAAAGACAGCGATATACGGGAAACTATGGGAGGTGTGCGAACACACAGTGATACGGGGGAGGTATGAGAGGTGCGGGAAAACACAGCGATCTAGGGGAAGCTATGCGAGGTGCACGAAACTACGGTGATATAATGGAAGCTATGAGAAGTACGCGAAAACACAGCAATGTTGGGGAAGCTATGCGAGGTGCGTGAAAAAACGTCGAGATAACGGAAGCTATGAGAGGTGCGCGAAAACACGGCGATATGGGGAATCTATGAGAGGTGCGCGAAAACACAGCAATTCAGGGGAAGGTATAAGAGGTGCGCGAAACAAAGCAATTTAGGGAACTATGAGATGTGCGCGAAAACAGCGGTCTAGTGGAAGCTATGGGAGGTGCGCGAAGACACGGCGATATCGGGGATGGTATGAGAGGTGGACGAAAACACACCGATATAGGGGAGGGTATGAGAAGTGCGCGACAACAGAAAGATGTAGGGGAAGCTATGGGAGGTGTATGAAAACACGGCGATACAGGGGAACCGATGAGAGGTGCCCGAAAACGCAGCGATATAGGTAACAGTATGAGAGGTGCGTGAAAACACAGCGATATAGGGGAAGGTATGACAGGTGCATCAAAACACCGATATGGGGAAGCTATGGGAGGTGCGCAAAAACACAGCAATATAGTGGAAGCAATCAGAAGTGCGCGAGAACCCAGCGATATAGAAGAAGGTATGAGAGATGATCGAAAACTGAGCTAAAAAGGGGAAGTTATGAGAGGTGCGTGAGAACATGGCGATATAGGCAAATCTATGAGAGATGAGCAAAAAAGCAGCGATATAAGGGAAGCTATGAGAGCTGCGCGAAAACACAGCGATATATGGGAAGCTATGGGAGGTGCGTGAAAACACGGCGATAGAGGAGAAGGTATGAGAGGTGCACGAAAACACAGCGACGCTGGGGAAGCTATGGGAGATGCGTGAAAACAGGGCGATACAGGGGAAGTTATGAGAGGTGCGCGATAACACAGCCATATTGGGGAAAGTATGAGAGGTGCGCAAAAAGACAGCGATATAGGGGAAGCTATGGGAGGTGTGCGAACACACAGCGATACAGGGGGAGGTATGAGAGGTGCTCGAAAACACAGCGATATAGGGGAAGCTATGGGATGTGCGCGGGAACCCAGCAATGTAGGGGAAGCTCTAAGATGTGCTCAAAAAGAACGTGATGTCGGGGAAACTATGAGAGGTGCGCAAAAACACAGGGATATATTGGAAGCTATGAGAGGTGCACAAAAACACAGGGATATATTGGAAGCTATGAGAGGTGCGCAAAAGCCCCGTGATATTTTGGAAGCTATAGGAGTTGCACGAAAACATGTCGTGATTGAGGAAGGCATGAGAGGTGCGCGAAAACACTTCGATATTGGGGAAGGTATGAGAGGTGCGCGAAAACACAGCGATATCGTGGAAGCTATGAGAGGTGCCTCGCCTCTCGCCTCTAGCCTCTGCAATGCTTCGCCTCTCGTTTCCCGGCCGTTTCGGATTGTGTGTTTAAGTTTGCTCCAGTCCCGAGATTTACCTGTGGAACTCAGTCTCTCCGTGTCAAGGTAAGTTTTCCAACTTCCAATTCAGTTCCGATGGTGACCTCTGAAACTCAGTCTCTCCGTGTCAAGTATTCTAAGTTTTACTTCAGCACCGAGGTTCACCTGTGTAATTCCGTCTCTCCGTGCCAAGAGAGGTTTTGCCTGCCGCTTTCCTTTCTACGGTTCGTGTCAGGATAGTTCTGCCTTCCTTCTGCTTCCCTGAAAACCTTCCTGTTTGCCGTTAACGCTCACACAAATCAGTGCGCACCCTCATGTGCGAGAACGCAGCACTAAATCGGTGTGCACCCCCAAATCATCTTCACCCCAAAACTCCGTGCGCACCCATATTCACGGTCACTTCCTTAGTTCTGCGTTTTCCGCAAATTGGTGCGCACCCCAACCCCGCTGACACGCCCACAGGCCTAACAGATTTTTTCAGAGCAACAATCATTTCAAACCGTTCAGAAAATTGTTGTCTCGGGAGGAAAAATAATCATTGTAAATTATTTGCAAATCTTGGTGTCACTTCGAACCGGTATTGTATCCAAGCGCACATGCGATTATCTTCGAGCATAAACCGTGTCAAACAGTTCAGAAAATGGCTGCCTCGACATTAAAAAACGCAGCGTGAGGGTGCGCACTGATTTGGGGATTGAGGAGATTTAGAGGTTTGTCATAAAATGCAGGGGTGCACACGGCTTCTGGTGGCTCATGTGGATTATTGAGATGCGCGCAGATTTAGTCGTTGTGTTGCAAGGAACGAGGTCCGGAGATTAAGTTAGGAAGTACACGAGGGTGTGAGCGTTAACGGCAAACAGGAAAGTGTTCGTATGCAAATTTTGAGTAGCAACCTCCAATTTAAAAACTCAATACGGAAAACGATTTGAAAATACGGTTTGAAAGAAATAAAGGGTCTGTAATCTCTACGAATGAAACAAATTTGAGATTCGTCACTATTGAAAATCCACAGACACACCCAAATCCGGGAACACCACCAAACCCTCTCACACCCGTATTAGAGTATGTCAAAGAAAGAATCATTTCAAAACCTTCAAAAAATACATGTCTGCACAAGTTTAAAGTGGCGAGCCAAGGTATGGCTAGAGGCGAGAAGCTAGTGGCGAGTATTGGCTAAAGGCTAGAGGCTAGAGGCAGGAGGTGAGGCTTGGTAAGAGGCTAGAGGTGAGGCACCTCTCATAGTTTCCTCCATAACACTGTGATTTCGTGCACCTCTCATACCTTCCCCAATATTGCCGAGATTTCGCGCACCTCTCATAGCTTCCCTTATATTGCGCTGTTTACGCGCACCTCCCATAAATTACCCTATATTTTCGTGCACCTCTCATGCCTTCCCCTAAATCGTTGTTCTTTCACATACCTCTCATAGCTTCCGCTATATTGCAGTGTTTTCGCGCACTTCCCATAGCTTCCCTACATCACTGTTTTCGCGAACATCTCCTATCTTCCCCTATATCGCCGTTTTCACGCACCTCCCATAGCATCCCCAAAATCGCTGTTTTTGCGCACCTCTTATACCTTCCTCTATATTGCTCTGTTATTGCGCACCTCACATAGCTTCCCCCCATATCGCCGTATTTTCGGTCACCTCTCACACCTTCCCCTGTATCGCAGCATTTTCGCGCACCTCTCATTCTCCTACATTGCCGTGTTTTCGCGCACCTCTCAAACCTTGCAGTATATCACTGTGTTTTTGCGCATCTCTCACAGCTTCCTCTACATTGCTGTGTTTAACGCACCTACCATAGCTTCCCCTACATCGCCGTGTTTTTGGGCACCTCTCATAGCTTCTCCTATATCGGCTTGTTAGCGCGCATCCCTCATAGCTTCCCCTATATCGCTGAGTTTTCGTGCATCATTCTTATCTAGCCCTACATCGCTGTGTTTTTGCACATCTCCCATAGTTTCCCATATATCGCTGTGTTTTTGCGCAACACCCATACCTTCCCCAATATCGCCGTGTTTTCGCGCACCTCTCATACATTCCCCTACATTGCCGTGTTTTCGCGCACCTCTTATAACTTCCCCAATATGGCTGTGTTTTCACGCGCCTCTCACAGCTTCCCCTACATTGCTGTGTTTTCACGCACCTCCCATAACTTCCCCTATATCGCTGTGTTTTCACGCGCCTCTCACAGCTTCCCCTACATTGCTGTGTTTTCACGCACCTCCCATAGCTTCCCCTACATCGCTGTGTTTTCCCGTACCTCTCATACTTTCCCCTAAATTGCTGTGTTTTTGCTCACCTCTCATAGCTTCCTCTATATCTCGGTGTTTTTGCGCACGTCTCATAGTTTCCTCGACATTGCCTTGTTTTCGCGCCCCTCTCACAGCTTCCCTTACATTGTTGTGATCTCGCGCAGCTCCCATAGCTTCCCACATATCGTCGTGTTTTCGCACACCTCTCATACATTTCCCATATCTCCGTGTTTTCGTGCACATCCCATAGCTTCCCCAATATCACTGTGTTTTCACGCAACTCTCATAGCTTCCCCTATATCGCCGTGCTTTCATGCAACTTCTCATACCTTCCCATATATCGCTGTGTTATCACGCAGCTCTCATACCTTTCCCTAATTTGCTGTGTTTTTGCGCACCTCTCATAGCTTTCCCTACATCGCTGTTTCTGTGCATCTCTCTTACCTTTCCCTATAACGCTGTGATTTTGCGTACCTCTCATACCCTCCCCTACATCGCCGTGTTTTCGCACACCTCTCATAGCTTCCCCTATGTCGCCGAGGTTCATGAATACACGGCAATATAGAGGAATCTATGGGAGGTGCATGAAAACACAGCGATATAGGAGAAGGTAGTGTTGTTGCGCGAAAACACAGCGATGTCGGGGATGCTAAGAGAGGTGCGCAAAAATACAGCGATATAGGGGAAGCTATGAGAGGTGCGTGAAGACACGGCGATATAGGGGATGGTATGAGAGGTGGACGAAAACACACCAGTATAGAGGAGGGTATAAGAAGTGCACGACAACAGAGAGATGTAGGGGAAGCTATGAGAGGTGCACAAAAACACGGTGATGCAGGGGAAGTTATGAGAGGGAAGCGACAATACAGCGATATATGGGAAGCTATGCGAGGTGTGCGAAAACACAGCGATATAGGAGAATGTATGAGGTGCACGAAAACACAATGATATAGGGGAAGCTATGGGAAGTGTGTGTAAACATGGCGATACAGGGGAACCGATGGGAGGTGCCCGAAAATGCAACGACATAGGGAACAGTATGAGAGGTGCGTGAAAACACAGTGATATAGGGGAAGCTATGAGAGGTGCATCAAAACACCGATATGGGAAAGCTATGGGAGGTACACAAAAACACAGCGATATAGGAGAAGGTATGAGAGATGAGCGAAAACTCAGCTAAAAAGGGGAAGGTATGAGAGGTGCACGAAAACACAGCCATATAGTGGAAGGTATGAGAGGTGCGCAAAAACACAGCAATATATGGGAAGCTATGGGATGTGCACGAGAACAGAGTGATATAGGGAAAAATATGAGAGGTGCGAGAAAACACAGCGATATAGGGGAAGCTATGGGAGGTGCGTGAACACACGGCGATCTAGGCGAAGGTATTAGAGGTGCGCGAAAACACAGCGAAATTGGGGAAGCTTTGCGAGGTGCGCGAAAACAGGGCGATATAGGGGAAGCTATGGGAGGTGTGCGAACACACAGCGATAAAGGGGAAGTTATGAGAGGTGCGCGAGAACACAGCCATATTGGGGAAGGTATGAGAGGTGCGCGAAAACACAGCGACGTTGGAGATGCTATGGGAGGTGCGTGAAAACAGGATGCTACAGGGGAAGTTATGAGAGATGCGCGATAACACAGCCATATTGGGGAAGGTATGAGAGGTGCGCAAAAAGACAGCGATATAGGGGAAGCTATGGGAGGTGTGCGAACACACAGCGATACAGGGGAAGGTATGAGAGGTGCTCGAAAACACAGCGATATAGGGGAAGCTATGGGATGTGCGCGGGAACCCAGCAATGTAGGGGAAGCTCTAAGATGTGCGCAAAAAAGAACGTGATGTCGGGGATACTATAAGATGTGCGCGAAAACACGGGGATATATTGGAAGCTATGAGAGGTGCGCAAAAGCCCCATGATATTGTGGAAGCTATGGGAGTTGCACGAAAACATGTCGTGATTGAGGAAGGTATGAGAGGTGCGCGAAAACACTGCGATATTGGGGAAGTTATAAGAGGTGTGCGAAAACACAGCGATGTCGGGAATGCTATGAGAGGTGCCTCGCCTCTCGCCTCTCGTTTCCCGGCCGTTTCGGATTGTGTGTTTAAGTTTGCTCCAGTCCCGAGATTTACCTGTGGAACTCAGTCTCTCCGTGTCAAGGTGAGTTTTCCAACTTCCAATTCAGTTCCGATGGTGACGTCTGAAACTCAGTCTGTCCGTGTCAAGTATTCTAAGTTTTACTTCAGCACCGCAGTTTACCTGTGTAATTCCGTCTCTCCGCGCCAAGAGAGATTTTGTCTGCTGCTTTCCTTTCTACACTCCGTGTCAGGATAGTTCTGCATTCCTTCTGCTTCCCTGAACACCTTCCTGTTTGCCGTTAACGCTCACACAAATCAGTGCGCACCCTCATGTGCGAGAACGCAGCACTGAATCAGTGTGCACCCCCAAATTATGTTCACCCCAAAACTCCGTGCGCACCCATATTCACAGTCACTTCCGTAGTTCTGCGTTTTCCGCAAATTGGTGCGCACCCCAACCCCGCTGACACGCCCGCAGGCATATCAGACTTTTTCAGAGCAACAATCATTTCAAACCGTTCAGAGAATTGTTATAAAAATAATCATTGTAAATTCTTTGCAAATCTTGGTGTAACTTTAAACTCGTATTGAATCCAAATGCACATGTGATTATCTTCGAGCATAAACCATGTCAAACAGTTCAGAAAATGGCCGCCTCGACATTAAAAAATCGCAGCATGAGGGTGCGCACTGATTTGGGGATTGAGGAGATTTAGAGGTTTGTCATAAAATGCAGGGGTGCACACAGCTTCTGGTGGCTCATGTGGATTATTGAGATGCGCGCAGAGTTAGTCGTTGTGTTGCAAAGAACGAGGTCCGGAGATGAAGTCGGGAAGTAGGTTTGAGCGTTAATGGCGAACAAGAAGGTGTTCGTATGCAAATTTTGAGTAGAAACCTCCAATTTAAAAACACAATACGAACAGATTTGAAAAAAAAACAAAGAGTCTATGATCCCAACGAATGGAATAAATTTGAGATTCGTCACTATTGAAAATCCACAGACACACCCAAATCCGGGAACACCACTAAATCCTCTACACCCGCACTAGAGTATGCCAAAGAAAGAATCATTTGAAAACCTTTAAAAAATATCTGTCTGCACAAGTTTAAAGTTGCGAGCCGAGGTATGGCTAGAGGCGAGAGACTAGTGGCAAGTATTGGCTAAAGGCTAGAGGCTAGAGGCTGGAGGCGAGGCTTGCCTAGAGGCTAGAGGCTAGCGTCGAGGCTAGGCTAGAGGCTAGAGACGAAGCTTGGCCAGAGGCTAAAAGCGAGGCTTGGAGAGAGGCTAAAGGCTACAGGCGAGTCTTGGCTAGAGGCTAGAGGATAGAGGCGAGGCTTGGTAGGAGGCTAGAGGCGAGGCACCTCTCATAGCTTCCTCTATATCACCGTGATTTCGTGCACCTCTCATACCTTACCCAATATTGGCGAGACTTCGCGCACCTCTCATAGCTTCCCTTAAATCGTTGTTTTTTAGCGCACCTCTCATAGCTTCCGCTATATTGCAGTGTTTTCGCGCACCTCCCATAGCTTCCCCTACATCGCTGTGTTTTCGCGTACATCTCATCTTCCCCTATATCGCCGTGTTTTCACGCACCTCCCATAGCTTCCCCAAAATCGCTGTTTTCGTGCACTTCTTATACCTTCTTCTATATTGTTCTGTTATTGTGCACCTGACATAGCTTCCCCACATATCGCCGTGTTTTCGCTCACCTCTCACACCTTCCCCTGTATCGCAGGATTTTCGCGCACCTCTCAAACCTTGTACTATATCGCTGTGTTTTCGCGCATTTCCCATATCTTCCCGTATATTGCTGTGTTTTCGTGCACCTCCCATAGATTCCCCTATTTTTCTGTGTTTTCACGCACCTCACATACATTCCTCTGCATCGCTGTGATTGCGCACATCTTTCCAAGCTTCCCCTATATTACTGTGTTTTCGTGCACGTCTCAGAGCTTCCCTATGTCGCTGTGTTTTTGCTTCCCTCTCATAACTTCCCCTATATCACCGTGTTTTCTCACTCTTGTCATAGCTTCCCCTATATTGGTTTGTTTTCGCGCACCTGTCATACCTTCCCCTAAACCACTGTGTAGTCTCGCAACACCCATAGCTTCCCCTATATTGTCATGCTTTCACGCACCTCTCACACCTTCTCCTATATTGCCGTGTTTTCGCACACCTCCTATAGCTTCCCTTTACTGCTGTGTTTTCACGCACCTCCCATACATTCCCCAATATGTCTGTGTTTTCGCGCACCTCTCATACCTTCCCCTGTATCACCGAGTTTTTGCGCACCTCTCATACGTTGCCCTTTATCGCTGTGTTTTCACACACCTCCCATAGCTTCCCCTCTATCACTGTGTTTTCACGCACCTCCCATACCTTCCCCAATATGGCTGTGTTTTTGCGTACCTCTCATAACTTCCCCTGTATCACTGCGTTTTCACACACCTCCCATAGCTTCCCCTATATCGCTGTGTTTTGATGCACCTATCATACCTTCCCTATAGCACTGTCTTTTCGCTCACCTCCCATAGATTCCCGTGTATTGCTGTGTTTTTGTGCACCTCTCATCCCTTCCCCTATATCGCTGTAATTTTGCACTCCTCCTATAGCTTCCCCTATATCTCCGTGTTTTCGCGCACCTCTCATACATTCCCCTACATCGCCGTGTTTTCAAGCACCTCTCATTACTTCCTCTATATCGCTGTGTTTTCGGGCACATCCAATACCTTCCTCAATATTGCTGTGTTTTTGCGCACCTCCCATAGCTGCCCCTCTATTGCGTTGTTTTCGCGCACCTCTCATAGTTTCCCCTACATCGCTGTTTTTTTCGTGCACCTCTCATACCTTCCCCTATATCGCCGTGTTTTCGATCATCTCCCATAAATTCCCCGACATCACATTCTTTTTGCTCACATCTTAGAGCTTCCCCTACATTGCTAGGTTCTCGTGCACCTCTCATACGTTCCCCTACATTGTTTTGTTTTCGCACACCTCTCATAGCTTCCCTTAAATCGCTATGTTTTCACGCACCTCTGATAGTTTCCCCTATATCACCCCGTTTATGCGCACCTCGCATAGCTTCCCCTCTATCGCTGTGTTTTCACGCACCTCCCATACCTTCCCCAATTTGGCTGTATTTTTGCGCACCTCTCATACCTTCCCCTGTATTGCTGTGTTTTTGCACACCTCCATTAGCTTCCTCTATATCGCTCTGTTTTCACGCACCTCCCGTAGCTTCCCCCATATCGCTGTGTTTTGATGTGCCTATCATACCTTCCCCTATATCGCCGTGTTTTTGCTCACCTCTCATATCTTTGCCTATATCGCAGTGTTCTCACGCACCTCTCATATCCTCCACTTTTTAGATGTGTTTTTGCTCATTTCTCAAACATTCCCCTATATCGCTGTGTTTTCCCGCACCTCGCATACCTTCACCTATATCGCCGTGTTCGTGCACCTCTCATAGCTTCCCCATGTCATTGTGTTTTCATGCAGCTTTCATAACTTCCCCTATATCACCTTGTTTTCGAGTGTCTCCCTAGCTTCCCCTATATCGCTGGGTTTTCACACACCTCCCAAACCTTCCCCAATATGGCTGTATTTACGCACACCTCTCATACCTTGCCCTGTATTACTGTGTTTTCGCACATCTCCCACAGCTTCCCCTATACTGCTTTGTTTTCGGGCACCTCCCATAGCTTCCCCTATATTGCTATGTTTTCACACAGCTCTGATAGTTTCCCCTATATCACCGTGTTTTCATGCACCTCTCATACCTTCCCTTATATCGCTGTGGTTTCGCGCACCTCCTATAGCTTCCCCTATATCACTGTGTTTTCGCATACCTCTCATACATTCCCCTACATGGCCGTGTTTTCGAGTACCTCTCATACCTTCCTCTATATCGCAGTGTTTTCGGGCACCTCCAATAACTTCCCCAATATTGCTATGTTTTCGCACTCATCCCGTAGCTTCCCTTATATTTCGATGTTTTCACACACCTCTTACAGCTTACCCTAAATCGCTGTGTATTCGTGCACCTCTCATAGCTTCCCCTATATCGCCGTGTTTTTGCGCACCTCGCATAGCTTCGCCTATATCGCCATGTTTTCGTGCACCTCTCATACCTTCCCCTATATCGCTGTGTTTTGACATACCTCTCATAGCTTTCCCTACATCGCCATGTTTTTGTGCACCTCTCATACCTTCCCCTATATCGCTTTGTTTTCGCATACCTCTCATAGCTTTCCCTACATCACCATGTTTTTGTGCACCTCTCATACCTTCCCCTATATCGCTGTGCTTTCGCGCACCTCGCATACCTTCCCATATATCGTTGTGTTTTCGCGCACCTCTCATACATTCCTCTATATCGCTGTGTTTTCGCGCACCTCCCAGAGCTTCCCCTATAACTTTGTGTTTTCATGCACCTCCCACAGTGTCCACAGTAACGCTGTGTTTTCGAGCACCTCCCATAACTTCCCCCACATCACGTTCTTTTCATGCACATCTTAGAGCTTCCCTACATTGCTGGGTTTTCTTGCACCTCCCATACCTTCCCCAATGTTGCTGTGTTTATGCGCACTTCCCATAGCTGCCCCTCTATTGCAATGTTTTCGCGCACCTCTCATAGCTTCCCCTACATCGCCGTGTTTTCGAACACCTCCCATAACTTTCCCGACATCACGTTCTTTTTGCGCACATCTTAGAGCTTCCCATACATTGCTGGGTTCTCGTGCACCTCCCATACCTTCCACAATATGGCTGTGTCTTCGCGCACCTCTCATACCTTGCCCTCAATCGCTGTGTTTTTGCACACGTCCCACAGCTTCCCCTACATTGCTTTGTTTTTGCGCACGTGTCATAGCTTCCCTTAAAACGCTGCGTTTTCACGTACCTCTGATAGTTTCTCCTCTGTCACCCTGTTTTCGAGCACCTCGCATAGCTTCCCCTACATCACTGTGTTTTCGCGCACCTCTCATATCTTCCCCTATATCGCCGTGTTTTCGAGCACCTCCCACAGCTTCCCCTATGTCACTGTGTTTTCGTGTACCTCCCATACCTTCCCCAATATGGCTGTGTTTTCACGCACCTCTCATACCTTGCACTGTATCGCTGAGTTTTCGCACACCTCCCACAGCTTCCCCTATATTGCTTTGTTTTTGCACACGTCCCATAGCTTCCCCTATATTGCTGTGTTTTTGCGCACCTCTGATAGTTTCCCCTATATCGCTGTTTTTTCGCGCACCTCCCATAGCTTCCCATATATCGCTGTTTTCATGCACCTCATGGTGTGGGAAAATATGGCGATATAGGGTAAGGCATGAGAGGTGCGCGAAAACACGGCGAAATTTGGGAAGCTATGGGATGTGCGTGAAAACACAGTGATATAGAAAAAGCTATAGGAGGTGCACGAAAACTCGGTGATATAGGAGAAGGTATGAGAGATGAGTGAAAGCTCAGCTAAAAAGGGGAAGGTATCAGAGGTGCGCAAAAACATGGTGATATATGCAAATCTATGAGAGGTGAGCCAAAATACAGCGATATAGGGGAAGGTATGGGAGGTGCACGAAAACACAGTGATATAGGGAAGGTATGATAGGCACGTGAAAACACAGCGATATATGGGAAGCTATGGGAGGTGCGTGAAAACACGGCGATATTAGGGAAGGTATGCGAGGTGCGCAAAAACACAGGGATGTAGTGGAAGGTATGAGAGGTTCGCGAAAAAACAGAGATATAGGGAAATTTATGAGAGGTGCGCAAAAACACAGCGATATATGGGAGCTATGGGAGGTGCACGAAAACAGAGCAATACAGGGGAAGGCATGAGAGGTGCGAGAAAACACAGCGATATAGGGTAAGCTAATGATCCTGAGTGCGTCATTTCATTAGACGCTGAAAAAGCCTTTGACAGAGTTGAATGGCCTTAATGTTCAATTTCAGCCCGAAATTTATATCCTGGATCAAATTGTTATATCATTCTCCTATGACCTCAGTCCGTACTAACTCTTTAAGCTCACCGTTTTTCCCTCTTTTTCGAGGTACCAGACAAGGTTCTCCTTTTAGTGCTTTATTATTTGATATTGCATTAGAACCTCTTGCAATTGCCATTCGAGAATCTCCAAATATTATTGGGATAACTCGTGGTTTAAAGTCCCATAAAGTATCATTCTATGCTGATGACTTACTTTTATATATTTCTAATCCTCAAAAATCTATCCCTGCTGCTTTAGATTTATTAGCACAATTTAGTCTCTTTTCAGGTTATAAGTTAAATCTCGGTAAGAGTGAACTTTATCCGATTAATAAGCAAGTTCCCTTATATCAGAATCTCCCGTTTAAATTGGTTAATAATCATTTTTCATATTTTGGGATTTAAGTTACCTGTAAACATAAAGATTTATTTAAGACTAATTTCCTACCCTTAATCGATCACATTACTCAACTCTCATTTAAATGGTCTCCATTTTATTTAACTTTGATTGGTCTTATTAATGCTGTTAAGATGTTTATTCTTTCAAAATTTTTGTATGTATTTCAGGCACTACCGATTTTTGTTCCCAAATCCTTTTTTGATAAAGTTGACTCTAAAATTTCTTCATTTATTTGGCAAAATAAAAACCCGAGATTGGGTAAAATACATCTACAGAAAGCTAAGAGAGATGGAGGTATCGCATTATCTAACTTTAGATTCTATTTATTGGGCAATTAATATTCGACATATGAAATTTTGGTTACTTGATCAAGATACCCTATCCATTCCTCAATGGGTAGTATTGGAATTACAATCTGCTCCAGGTTATGCACTTGGCTCCATTTTAGGTTCTTCTCTTCCTTTTGATTTGAACGCCGGAAACTGGTTTGTAACCCGATAGTTAAATATACCTTACGTATTTGGTTTCAATTCCGAAAATTTTTCGATCTAATCAATTTGGGCTTCCAATTCCCTATTTAGGTAACATATTCTTCCCTCCCTCTTCCACTGACCGTGCCTTTTAAATTTGGAAGACTAATGGTATTTCATGGTTTTTTGGATTTATTTTTAGATGGTTCCCTTATGTCTTTTGAACAATTATCTAACAAATATAACTTACCAAGAATACATTTTTTTAGATATCTCCAAGTTAGAAATTTCCTAAGTACTATACTCTCTTCCTTTCCGATGCTACCTCCTACATATATTTTAGACACTATAATTAACCTTAATCCATGTCAGAAAGGTGTAACGGCTATTATTTATAACACTATTATGAAACTTAAGAAAGCGCCATTTGATAAGATTAGCTCAGATTGGGAAAAGGAATTGGGTCTTATTATCCCGGTGGATGACTGAGTGCATATTTTACAACCAGTTAATACTTCCCTCTATCTGTTCTAAACACTCCCTAATTCAATTTAAAGTTGTCCATAGAGCAGATATGTCTAAAGATAAATTAGCTCGTTTTTATTCTCATATTAACCCTTTGTGTGACAGATGGCATGGGGAAGATAACTTTCTTAACTCATATGTTTTGGGCCTGTCCTACTCTGGAAACTTTTTGGAAAGATATTTTTTAATATTATTTCAAAGGTATTGAATATAGATATTTCTCCCCCATCCTATTACTGCTATCTTTGGATTACCTAAAGTTTCCAGTAATCTTTCCCCTTCAGCCCGTAGATTGATTGCATTTCTTTCTTTAATGGCGATAAGATGTATTTTACAACATTGGAAGGAGATTAATGCTCCAACTTCATTCTTTTGGTATTCCAGGCGATACTTTGTTTAATCTGGAGAAAATTAGAAGTAATCTTTATGATTCTTCAGTTAAATTTGAACAGACTTGGAGATCTTTTATTCAACATTTTCAATTAATGCAACTTTTTTTTCTTTCTCTGGCCATATCTACATTCCCTTCTTGCTTTTTAACTGTTTTTAATGGAGGTCGGGTTTGAGGACGTGATTGTTTTAAGTTGTTTAAGTCTACTTGATACCTAGTTAGCCCATTGCTTTGCTTTGCTTTTTCGTTTAGTTGCGCGGTGGGGATTTTTTGGGTGTTTTTTTGTTTTTTTTCCTTATTGACATGTTTGAAAATTAGTATACTATTATATTACCTGGTTATTTTAAATTTAAACTGCACTGTTTGTACTAACTTTTTTTTTGTGTGTATTAATATCTCTTGTAAAGTTATATTGCAACTGTGTATCGGTGCCGATATGGTTTACCTTTTGTGTACTAATTCAATAAAAAGATTAAAAAGAAAAGATATTGGGGAAGCTACGAGAGGTGCGTGAAAACACATCGATACAGTTGAAGGTATGAAACATGCGCGAAAACACAACGATGTAGGGGAAGCAATGCGAGGTGCACGAAAACACAGCGATTTCGGGGAAGGTATGAGAGGCCGGTGAAAACACAGCGATATAGGGGCAGCTATGACAGGTGTGCGAAAAAACGGCAATATAGGGGAAGGTATGAGAGGTGCGCAAAAACACATCGATATGGGGAAGCTATGAGAGGTGCGCGAAAACACAGCGATATAGTGGAATGTATGAGAGGTGCACGAAAACAGAGATTTTGGGAAAGCTATGAGAGGTGCGCGAAAACACAGCACTATAGGGGAATATATGAGAAGTGCATGAAAACACGGCGATATAGGGGAAGCTATGGGAGGTGTCCCAAATTACAGCGATATCGGAGAAGGTATGAGAGCTGCATGAGAACAAAGTGATATAGGGGGAAGCTATGGGAGGTGTGTGAAAACACGGGCGATATACGTGAAGGAATGAGAGGTGGGGTGAAAACACGTCAATTTAGGAGAAGCGATGAGAGGTGTGCGAAAATGCAACGATATAGGTGGATGGTATGTGGGGTGCGTGAAAACACCAGTGATATAGGGATAAGTATGAGAGATGCACGAAAACACAGCCATGTTGGGCAAGGTATCAGAGGTGCGGGAAAACACAGCGATATAGTGGAAGCTAGGAGAGCTGCGAGAAAACACAGCGATATAGGGGAAGCTATGAGAGGTGTGTGAAAACTCAGCGATACAGAGGAACGTATGAGAGCTGCACGAAAACACAGCGATAAATTGGAAGCTATTGGAGTTGCGCGAAATCATAGCCATATAGGGGAAGGTATGAGAGGTGCGAGAAAACACAGCGATATAGGGGAAGCTATGGGGAGGTGCGTTACAACATGGTGATATAGGAGAATGTATGCGAGGTGCGCGAAAACGCGGCAATACAGGGGAAGGTATGAGAGGTTAGGGAAAACATGGCAATATAGGGGGAAGCTATGTGAGGTGCGCAAAAACAGAGTGATATAGAGGAAGGTACACGAGGTGCGCGAAAACAGCGATTTTGGGGGATGCCTGTGGGAAGTGCGGGGAAAACACGGCGATATGGGGAAGATATGAGAGGTGCATGAAAAAACAATGATTTAGGGTAAGGTATGAGAGATGCGCGAAAACACAGCGATACAGAGGAACGTATGAGAGCTGCACGAAAACACAGCGATATATTGGAAGCTATTGGAGTTGCGTGAAAACAGCGATATAGGGAAAGGTATGAGAGGTGCGAGAAAACACAGCGATATCAGGGGAAGCTATGGGAGGTGCGTTAGAAACATGGTGATATAGGAGAATGTATGCGAGGTGCGTGAAAACGCGGCGATACAGGGGAAGGTATGAGAGGTTAGGGAAAACATGGCAATATAGGGGGGAAGCTATGTGAGGTGCGTGAAATTTTGGTGATATAAGTGAAGGTATGAGAGGTGAATGCAAACACAGCGATATAGGGGAAGGTATAAGAGGTGCGCGAAAATGCAGCGATATAGAGGAAGCTATGAAAGGTGCGCGAAAACACAGCAACAAAGGGGAAGCTATGAGAGGTGCGCGAAAACACAGCGATACAGGGGAAGCTATGGTAGGTGCGTGAAACAAAGTGATGTAGCAGAAGGTAGGAGAAGCTTGAAAAAACACGGTGATATAGGGGAAGGTATGAGAGTGCGTCAGAACACCGGCGATACAGGGCAATGTATCAGCGGTGTGCCAAAAAACACAGCCATATAGGGGAAGGTATGACAGAGCAAAAACACAGCGATATTGGGGAAGTTGCGGGAGGTGCATGAAAACACAGTGAGATTGGGGAATCTCTTAGAGGTGCGCAAAAACACTGCAATGTCGGGGAAGGTATGAGAGGTGTGCAAAAACAGTGATATAGGGTAAGGCATGAGAGGTGCGCGAAAACACGGCGATATATGGGAAGCTATGGGAGGTGCGTGAAAACACAGTGATATAGAGGAAGCTATAGGAGATGCGAGAAAACACGGCGATATAGGACAGGTATGAGAGATGAGTGAAAACTCAGCAAAGAAGGAGACGGTAATGAGAGGTGCGCAAAAACAAGGTGATATAGGGAAATCTATGAGAGGTGCGGGAAAACACAGTGATATATGGTAAGGCTATGGGTGGTGCACGAAAACACAGCGATACAGGGTAAGGCATGAGGGGTGTGAGAGAACAGCGATATAGGGGAAGGTATGAGAGCTGCGCGAGAACAAAGTGATATAGGGGAAGCTATGGGAAGTGCGCGAAAACATGGTGATATACGTGAAGGAATGAGAGGTGTGTGAAAACACATCAATATAGGGCAAGCAATGAGAGGTGCACGAAAACGCAGTGATATAGGTGGATGGTATGCGAGGTGCGTGAAAACGCAGTGATATAGGGGTAGGTATGAGAACTGCACGAAAACACAATGATATAGGGGAAGGTATGAGAGGTGTGTGAAAACACAACGATATAGGGGAAGGTATCAGAGGTGAATGAAAACACAGCGATATAGGGGAAGCTACGAGAGATGAGCGAAAACTCAGCTAAAAAGGGGAAGGTATAAAAGGTGCGTGAGAACTCGACAATATAGGCAAAGATATGAGAGGTGAGCAAAATCACAGCGATATAGGGGAAGCTATGGGAGGTGCGCGAAAACCTCGCAAAATCACAGCGATTTGGAGGAACCTATGAGAAGTGTGCGAAAACCTCGCAATATATGGGAAGCTATGACAGGTGTGCAAAAACAGTGCGATATATGGGAAGCTATGGGAGGTGCGTC